>NC_142880.1:65336136-65487651 GCF_051225735.1 Oryctolagus cuniculus | reverse complement strand
TTTCCATTGGTTCACCCCACATCTGGTCCTTACAGGTTGTTTATCATCTCATTTCACTGTTTTGCATTTTCCTCATGCATTTCAGAGCAAAGAACTACCTCTAAAATTAAGGAGTCTCTAGACAGCATTCTTTTCCAATTTCTTTTTCTAGAAACTTTTAAATCAGTCATCATTTGTATTAACCAAATCATTAAACATAAGATTTCTCATGTGAATATTGTTCTTATCATGTCATCCTCTAGTGTGGACTGGATGCTTGAAATATTTTCCTTCTGTAGCCTACATACATGGGAGTTTGAACTTGAAAGCCCTGAGCATTGCTTAGGATGGTGCTGGAAGTATTAACCAATAGGTGAGATTGGTAGCTGGAGAACAGTAGAGGGGGGGCAATGGAGTAGTTGGTTGAAGAAAAATAAAGGTCAGGAGGCAGGCTAAGATAAGAGAATGCAAACAAATTGAATCTGCTTCATAAATTATCTAGGACAGGCTCTCTTCTGTGTATCTTAAAAAAAACTAAACCAAACCAAGCTAAAACAAACAAACAAAAACTCTCAAATCTGAACCTTATAAATGGTTAGATGTATCTGGGTCCTGGGTTTTGTCTACCTATGTAAGTTCAGGCTCTGTCAGGGTAGAGAGGGTGTTGTGCATACCAGTCCAAGTGCTACTCTGTTCATGAAAGCTGGGCTTTGCTATTCTATACTCATGTTCACACCCATCCACTCACACAACCAGGCTGCAGAAGTACAAGTTACTATAATCTTGACATTTCAAGTTGGTTGCAACTTTTAGAATGTACAGAGTTTTCATATTATCTCAGGGTGAAGAAAATAAGAATAGTGACCACAATATAGAGAAAATGTAGAAGAAGAAAGAACTAGAGAAATAGGGAAGAACATGCCTGCTCATGGGTGTGAGTTAGCTAAAAAATAAGAAACACAGAGAGTTGAAGTCAGCCGGGTGAATGAATTCTTGGTACCTTATCACTAACCTGTTCAACGGATGACTCAGTTTTCTCTAAATCTCCATAGGCATCTCAAAAAGAGATGTAACAGATTAGACAAAGAATTCCCTGTGGATACAGTTTTATCTTGTCATACTCCCTTGTGTACAAGATTAATGGGACTTCTTCCTGAGATTTCACAGAGTCTAGACTCCAAAATTAGCTAAGAACATTTGGAAAAAAAATAGCATAGTCATTCAGAAAAGGATAACTGTGCAGACTCCTATTACTAAATCCATGTGGACTGTGGCCTAAAAATGCTTCAAGTCTTGCAGGGTTTGGAACACTGGTGAAAATCCACATGTGTTTCATTTGGGTCTTTAGCCACAGAGAAGCAGAACTTGACAATCAGTGGGCTCTCAGCTCATTCAGCATTAAGGCCTTTGGTCGGGGAGGGAAGGGATTGACAACTGATTTGAGCCACCCTGCCAAAGTAGCTATGCAAAATCCAGAATATTCCAAACTGACCTCACCAACACAGCATCCACATAAGTTGGGTTAGATTGGCTAGGGAAGCCTGAGCCAATACCACAGCAAAGTCTCCCTTCCCATCTCCAGAACACTGACATCAAAGGGGAAGACAAAACAAACATCCATCCTCTCCAAAGATCGATCTCACGTAGCTCCTCAGGAGTAGCTCTTAGGTAGATTCAACGCTTTCTTATTTTCAGTTTTTGGTGGTTATATCAAAACTGGGAGGATTTGTATCCTCGTAGCAAAGTTATTCTATCTTTTCTATGTTTTCCACGTTTGTCCAGATGTCTCTTCAGGCACCCTTGACAAGGGAATATTGTAGTACTCAGAAAAATGGGTTTCACCAGACTCTTCAGATTTGTTTCAAACTATTCCATAGTGTGGCTCTCTCTGATGCAAGAGAGAAAAACAAAAACAAGACAATAAAAAACACATGTTTTCAGTCCTGACTCTGCTCCTGAACATAGGCAGTGTAACTGGACTGCATTTCCTCTTCTTCCACATCATGAGGCTGGATTCTCTCCAAGTCTACTTGAGATTTGATAAAGGGCAACAAAAACATTTTCGATGTCTTCTGTAAGAATCCACAGACTTTCTTTTAATAATAAACAAATGTATCTTTCCTCTGAAGTTATCAGCAGAATGGTTCATGTTTTAGAGTCCTCCAAAACATGGAGATGAAACTTTACCTGAATACGATGATTTTTGCTGCATCTGGGCATGTCAGTAATTCTTTTAGAGGCAAATCCACCGATGTGTGATGTGTCAGTTTTAAAAATGAGGATTCACACTGGGAGGGCGTGGAAAAGGTGGTGGTGTGCAGAAGTTATGATGCAGAGTTGAGCGGCAAAAATGGTGGCTTCCCTGGGCCTGGTGTATGTGGTAACAAGATGAGATATTCCCTAGTGACTGTTCCTGTGGAAATGCAAATGCCAGGTCATATGAGTCCCGGGTGTCAGAAGACCCAGTCCAGTGAACAAACTGCCTTTCAAGCTGGTGGGGTAGTGTTGCAGATAAGATGAAGATGGTGTCACAATATTTCTCAATATTTCTTCTACAATCAGAATCTCCCAGGGAGGATCTTTCAGTGTAGATAAGTTGTATGAGGACTTATCTTCAATTGGGAGGTTCATAGTGAGTTTCATTATAGTTAAGAGGCCATGAGTTCTTTTGGTATTACACATTATATAACATGTTCCTAAACATCTTGATTAAGCAATTTCTATAGGAAGAACTCTTTTAATTGAAATCTACAAAGTAAAAAGGGAATACAATACATAATGCCACTTTTTTAATCTTCCTGATTCTGTGGAATAACATAACTGATTGTAACATGGCATAACATTTTTCTGTTTCTTTGGAGACTGACAATTATTTCAGATAGCCCTAATTTAGGTTTGCCATATATATTCAGTCTTATGTTGTGCAGTTTAGTAGATATAAAATGAATAGACATAATCTTGAGATTTTTTTAATATAGTGCCCACAATTGTACTTCTGTTGTTTTTCTAACTATGCTGATCATAGAGATTTTGAAAAATAGAGAATATAATGTAAAATGAAGATTACCCATACTTTCACCATCAGAAGCCGCTGCTATTGACATTTCAATTCTTTTTTTTTCTAGTCAATTTCTTTGGCTTATGAAACAAAAGCATATCATTATCAATTTTTAATTTAAATGGACTTGATTCTTATTTCCCTTATTAAAGAGAATTGCAGTAAGCCAGTACAAATCCACAGTGATCTTTAAAGCAGTCCTTACAGGACTTTGTTGTCTCTAGTGTTTCCAGATTTGCCTTCTCTGCCTTCCTATTCCAAGTGCCTCACCCTATGGAATTCTGTGCATCTTCCTTATTTCACTGCCTCAGCTACTACAACTCCATTTGATTCATCAGTAGACATCCCTTCCCTCATCCCCCACTCCACCTCGAACCATCCGAAGTATAGACACACTGAAAGGAGGATGTGTTAGGTAACTAAAACCCATGAAATCTTGGGCATATCATCTGCTGATGGCTAAAATGATTGAGTCCCTCAAATCCCAACACGTTGTTGTTAGAGTCAGTCCTCAGCTAAAAGTCCATGAGAGGTGATTGGAAAATGCTCACAGCATAATTTGGCACTTTGGAGGCTTGCAGTAGAATGGATTTCCATCTCTCCTTTAAAGTTAACTAAATCTGTCACTTATAATTTGCTGAAGAAGATATGTTATTTCTGCCTGAAAATATCTCCATTCTGTCTCATCCCTCTTCTATAAATATGATCATTTCCTCTGGGTGGAACTCTATATGTCACAGTCCAGTGCAGGAGTTCATTTGGTGTCATATGTCAGATAAGATTGTTCCACTGGACAAAATTTACCCAACAAATGATCCTTGAGTCTTCTCTTTCCCTCACCTCTCTCTCTCTCTCTCTCTCTCTCTCTCTCTCTCATACACACACACACACACACACACACCATTCTAATTTATCAGCAAATCAAACCAGTTTAGACCTTGCAACATATCTGTAATTCCAGACAGATTTCTGAATTCACTCTCCTAGTTCTTGTCATGAAGAGCTATGAAAGATTTTGAAATGAACAACACAAAAAACCTGGGTTTATGGTCTAGCACACTGTTCATGGTTATTTATGTCTTTCATAATATTTGAGCTATTTTAAATTCTAATAAAATATAGAAAATTGATAATAATGCAAATGATTTTATTTATAGAGCTGCAGGTGTTTATTGCCCTGTGGATATTGACTAGTTGTTTTGATTCTTTGATATTTGAAATTCATTTTGTTACTTTTTTTTAAGGGAAAGGTTTCTTGGAAGAAACCCAACAGACCAGAGGGAAGGGGTGAAGAAGGAAAAGAGGGAGAAGGAGAGCGTAAGAGAGAGATCAAGAGAGAGAGAGAGAGCCATATGTTCAGGAACAGGTCCTCTTATCCCTTTGCCAGGGGTGGGCAGGGAAATAGGAGTAGTGAATCCCATTAGGGTGGGGGTTGAACTGACACACCTGTGGTTGGGTCATGAGGTCACCTTAGCTTCCAGCCATGGTGGTGGGGGCTAGAGCCTAGGATGGTGTCTGGGGTGTAGATCACGCCATAGATAAGACTGAGCCATTTTACTAACATTCCTCCCCCTTTTGTTTTTTATAAGCAGAAGTTGTATGGGATTACATTAGCCCCAAAAGTCCAGGAAGGGTAGAGGGACGATGACTTCTTGCTGACATGGGGCAATGAGCTACTCTGCTGGCATGGGGCGATGTCTCAAGTCAGTGTCTCCTGGGTGGGGAGGCGATTATATCCCTGTAGGAGCATTTGGTTTACTGCCTGGCTGATGAAGGCCTTGGTTCATTCTATTATCACCTCCTGTAAACACTTAAACAGGCATAGTAGTATAAAAGGGTAAGAATAGCAACCAATGGTCCTAGTAGTGGCATTAATCAAATAATGAGAGGATTTCACAGAGGAGAGGAAATGAGGGGGGTCTCTGCACCCTTGTGAAGACTGTCTGATGGATGTGGTTTAAAGCTGATCTCAAGACTGGGAGAAAGGCCACTCATCTTTTGCGGTTCAGTAGGGTATGTCTATAGAGAAATTCTGAACAATCATACAACATTAAGTGGAGGAGAAGACCATCAATACACACAGGTCAGGAGTAGAGCCATTGATGCAAGAGTAGAGGCTATGATTACAAAGGAATGAGGCCCCAAGTGGGCTAGACAGGGTCTAGAACAAAGGACAGAATCATTATTAAAGGACTTAAGAAAGGTGCTTTCTAAACCATGAATAAGTTCTCTGATTGAGAGGCAAATAGAAACTGACAGAATGGGCCTGGTAATAATCTGGTGGGCTTGAAGGCCTTGTCAGTTATGAGGCCCTGACCCATCTATTTCTTCACATGGGGTACATCCTAAGGGAGGTGTGAACCTCCTTGGGGAAGGCACCCTGTTGACTTCCATTTATTTTGATTTTGGTACTTCTAATTGCCAATATATTGCCATTGACTACTTCTCATTTGAATTAGTTATAATACCTTTTTGGTTTCCTCATCAATGAATGTATATAGTTAAATATCATTTTGACAAATGTTTATGCTATGTGATTTTATGTTCATTATATTCTTTTGTAGTATTTTATAAATTTTTATTTAGTTTTGTTTATTTGAAAGGCACAGAGAGAGAGAGAGATCTATCTTCCATGTACTGCTTTACTCCCTACATGCCTGCAACAGCCCAGACTGGGACAGATGGAAGCCTTGAGCCTTGAACTCAAATTTGTATATCCTACAAGGATGGCATGGGCCATAACCTTCTGTATCTTGGGGTATGCATCAGCAGGAAGCTAGAACTGGACGTGGAGCCAGAAATCAAACCCAGGCACTCTGATATGGAATGTAGGCATCCCAGGCAGCATCCTAACTGCATCATCAAATGCTTGCCTCCCTTTTAATATTTAATAGATTCAAATCTTTCCTTGACTATGTTAGTTCCCTTATTTGGTTCTTGCATCTTTTGCCTTTCTTCCAACCTTTCCCTATGGAACAACATGAGGAATGTCTCCAAGAATTAAAATCAGGCCATGTTGCTTTCTATTAATTCTTCAAATACCTCCTATTACTCTTATAATACCAATCCAAATCCCATGTCATGGTTTCCAGAATCTCAGAGAATATGATGCCTGTAATCTCTCCATTCTATTTTATGCCATTCTTTGGATTTTCACCATATTCCAGTGAAACAGGCCCCGTTTGGGCTCCTGAAACTTAACAAACTCTGTAGTACTTCAAGACCTTCATATCTGCTTATCCCTGTCTAGAATATATTTTTTTCTCATAGACATTTTTTGTGGATGACTCAGTTTCATTCTTTAAGTCTCAGACTCTCTCTGAAATTCCCCTAAGATCCTTAAGTCCCATTTCCTTCCTGAAACCAGCTTTATCTGACTAATCTTTGTAAAACTAGTTCTGCATTTACTATTCACTCCATTCTATTTATTGTAATCTGTATTCTCTATCTCATTTCTGTTTATTACCTTGTTAAGGTAAACTAAATGAAGAAACATAATATGTTGGCACACGCTGTTCTATCACCAGGTCTATTTCATATGGTAGGGAGTCTTTGTTGATTAAAGGAGGACATAGAAGAGAAAATACCAAGAAAGTAAAAAGCCCCTGAATATCAGAGGCAGAGACCTAGGGACAGATGGTTGAAAATATAAAGATCCTACACAGTGGCAAAATCTAGAATATATGTTAACAAGAGACATGGTATGTTTCATGATGACCAGAGAGTCAGGAGTTTTGTGTCTATAACCAGGAATAGGGACAAGCAAGGACACGGTACACAGATAGGAGTCTGACATTTTTGGAAGTGTAGATGATCCATCTCTCATTTACTTTCAGTAAGATCCATGCAATATAGTGTCCTTATTCTTGTTGTCTTAGAGACTTAGCTGGAAATTCAGTAATTACTCATTCTCAATCTCACCAACAATAATATTTGTTATCTAACTTTCTGAAACGCTGATGGGACCAGTTAATGTCAGGTGGGCATAGAACGAATGAGTATATGCATTTCTTGTGAATAACATTACTAGAAAGATAGAGGCATAAAGAAGATACTTTAATATTTAATAATAGTTGAACTGCCGTACTTTATGTGGAAATCAGTCATTACTCTGGTAGTAGGTTACATAGGGAAGATTTATTTGTCACTGCTCTTCTTATTCCAAGTTGTGATCTTGTTTTCCTTCTAAATCTTTTTATTAGCTTTTGATCAGTTTCATTACTGTCTGTGATCACCTATTGTTTCCTTTTTCTCTGCTAGCTTCACCTTCTGTAGAAAATGAGTATGCAAGGTTCTCAAAGAACCAAGTGTATCTCATTGGCTCTAGTGAGCATAGAAGAACATAAACATGAAGAGTTTATGATCCGGGCAGCATCCAGGTCATGGCTCTGAATTCAAGAGTATAGATAACAGAAGAAAAGTGACACTTCTTTAGATTCTTCAGAAAGCAGAGCCTGAACTTAATTGCCAATATTTTATTGGAGAGTGCAACCCAAAGAGGTGGAGACAGGCCAGGTTACTTAAAAGCCAGGCCAAAAGTGTATTAGGAAGCTGGTTACTGATGAAGGTAGCAGGGTTTTCAAGCTCTGAGATCTGCCTAAAGAGGCCTATAAAGTACATCTGGAGTCTTCCAATACAGTAGAATGAAGGGGAAGCAACCATCAGAGCCCATTACCCATTAGTTATAGTTTCGCCTCGTGGGCTGATGATCAGTCACTACTTCCAAGTTGTGTGGTTGTGAGTGCCACAGTGTCATGTAAGAAGCTTCTGGGAAGAAAGTGAGTGGTGTGTGGGCCATATTTGAAGTAAAGCACAGTCAGGTCACATCTCTGTGGAGCTAGGAGGCTAGAACAAGAGAAGAGTGAGGCCACCAGCAACTGATATGGTGTAAATAATGTCTAAAATATAGGGGAAATGCAACATAAAAACAGGGAGAGAAGAATGCAACGTAAAAAATGGGGGGAAAGCATAATTAACCAGCAATGTGACCTTAAATAATGCGATGCACCTCTACCAACCTCAGACCCTTCAACTGAGAAGGAAAGGTCAGTGGCCCCTAATGTTGGCTGGACCCTGAGATCATCTGGGGATCCTTTACAACGCTAGTGCTGAGCTGCTGCCCCCAGATGTTCTGATTTAAGTTGTCTCTAGTGCAGCCCCAGCATTGGAATATTTTTTAAAACTCCCTAGATAATTCTAATAGGCAGGCAAGACTGAGAAGCACTATTTTAGAATCTCTCATGTCTCATTCAGTTCTAACAAGAAGTGGTTCTGTCTGCTGTTTTTGAAACTTCTAAGGAAAATTATTCTCTAATCATCTTTTTCAAACTTTCAAACTCAATGAACTTATTCTCATATTCCTCCATTTGAGAACCATATCTCAGTTCAGCACATGATTAAGATTACCCAATTCCAGGCAAATTAGAAATTGAATTAATTAATTGGCTTTTGAGAATATGTTTTTGTTTCTCCCAAATAACTCTGTTGCAACTTCTATCAGTTGCATAGTCTAGTTCTTCATAACATCTGCCTGGTGATCTTCCTTCTTGCCAAATTCTTTTGGAGAAATTGCTAACTGGAAACTATTATTGCACAATAATTGAACTGTTTTTCAGTAACTCTTCTCTAAAAATATGAAATATTAACTAGACACAATTTTAAATAAAAATATAGGTAAGGTATAAAGTATGGGGATTCAAATAAAATGTTCTCATCACCTACTATTCATTATAGAAAAAAAAGAATATTTTCATTATACCAAAGTTCATTGCAAGTTCATTCTTGTATGTGACTATTACCATTACTCCCATTACTATTACTCAAAGATAACCACTGTACTTGTTTTTGTGTTTGTCATTATATTGCTTTTCTTTACAGTTTTAACACACATGAGGGTACTTTGAAAACTCATGAAAAACAGAATCAAGGCCGGTGCCATGGCTCACTAGGCTAATCCTCCACCTGTGGTGCCGGTACTCTGGGTTCTAGCCCCGACTGGGGCACTGGATTCTTTCCCGGTTGCTCCTCTTCCAGTCCAGCTCTCTGCTGTGGCCCGGGAGGGCAGTGGAGGATGGCCCAAGTGCTTGGGCCCTGCACCCGCATGGGAGACCAGAAGAAAGCACCTGGCTCCTGGCTTTGGATTGGCGCAGTGCACTGGCCATAGCAGCCATTTGGGGGGTGAACCAACAAAAGGAAGACATTTCTCTCTCTCTGTCTAACTCTGCCTGTAAAAAAAAAAAACAAAAAAAAACAAAAAACAAACAAAAAAAAACCCAGAATTATACATTTACTTTGGTGTAAACAAGTTTACACACAAAACCCATGCATAGTTTCATAATGTTTGTTTTTCATAATTTTGAAGATCTTTGTATGCATATATTTCAAAGGTTTTTTTTGGAACAAGACAAACACTATTCAACTCCATTTTTTTTTTTTTTATTTTTGACAAGCAGAGTGGACAGTGAGAGAGAGAGACAGAAAGGTCTTCCTTTGCCGTTGGTTCACCCTCCAATGGCCGCCGCTGCAGCCGGCGCACTGCGCTGATCCGATGGCAGGAGCCAGGATCCAGGTGCTTTTCCTGGTCTCCCATGGGGTGTAGGGCCCAAGCACCTGGGCCATCCTCCACTGCACTCCCTGGCCATAGCAGAGAGCTGGCCTGGAAGAGGGGCAACCGGGACAGAATCCGGCGCCCTGACCGGGACTAGAACCCGGTGTGCTGGCGCTGCAAGGTGGAGGATTAGCCTATTGAGCCACGGCGCCGGCCCATCAATTCCATTTTCTATGAACTTTTTTAAGTGCCTTTGTGTATTAGTAATAAAAATGATGGTTAATTTTGCATATTTTTGAACTTTATGTAAATGAAGTAGTCTTCCTTTTTATGTTTATATTCATGTGGGATTTATTCAGATTATAAATCATTTATTTTTATAGTTTAACATTTTGTAGGAGGATTAAAAATTAATTTGTATAAGATAAACTGCAGTAGCAAATAGTATTTAAGCATCCATTGGCTTATTTCACACTTACACAGTGCAAATATATCTTACAGAATAGCTCTCCTGTTTGTCTTTTCTCCTGCTAGAGAACTCAGGGACCCAAGATTTTTTCCCATTGTGTGCACCCACCATATTCCGGTCTTAGATTGCAACATGAAAGTGGAGGTGATGGCAGGAGCAGAGAATGTGTGCATATGAATGAGGGAGAGAACGAGAGAGAGTGAGAGGGATGACAGATGGAGAAAAATTGAGACGCAGAGAAGACTGGAGGGGGGAGATGAAAGAAGAAAGAGGAGAGTTAGGAAGGGAAGGGGAAAGTGATTATTGTAAGAGAAATTTACGACTATTACTAAAAGTGCTGTCTGTAATTTTCCTACATCTTAGACAGAGCTCAGTCACATAGTCCACCTAGATGGCCCACTATATAATATGATCAAGTGAAAACATGACACATACCACAACTGATTAAAATTTAAATTGTTTCCAGTGTTCTTTTACTAAAAACTGAGATGTTATAAATATAATTTTATGTCTCCCAATGTGCATGTGCAAAAATTTCTCTAGTACAGTGGGTTTTGAACATTTTAACCATAATTCCACATATAAAGTGTATTTTATATCATCACTCAATTTAAGCATATGCACATAAAAATACCTATGATTATAAAAGAATTTTTATCAAGAAAGACCTCAATTTTTTTGCAGAATAAACCCAAGGATTTCTATTTTTAATTAAAATATATAACTGATGCATAGTAATTGTCTAAAATATTTTAATACATTAAAGCAGGACATATTCACTGATAGAATTTCAGACTCTATGCTGCAAATAACCTTTAAGAATATACCACTAACGCCCTGGCCTGAAGCATTTGCCATATGGGCACTGGTTCTAGTCCCAGCTGCTCCTCTTCCTATCCAGCTCTCTGCTATTTCCTGGGATACCACTGGCAGATGGCCCAAGTCCTTGGGCCCCTACACCCACGTGGGAGACCTGGAGGAAGTTCCTGGCCCCTGGCTTTGGATTGGTGCAGCTCTGGCCATTGTGGCCATCTGGGGAGTGAGCCAGGGATGGAAGACCTCTCTCTCTGTCTCTACCTCTCTGTGTAACTCTGCCTTTCAAATAAATAAAATAAATATTTTTTTAAAAAAGAACATGCCACTTGTCTAGTACTGGTATATTATTCAAAATTATCACAAAGTTCTTGAAACCACATGTATCAGTGTGATTTTCTTCAAATCATCCTACCGAAACACATCAAAACAGATTGCAGAAGGTGGCATGAAAACACAAAAAATTTAATTTAATCATACCATTAAAGGGAATTGAAAATTATGTAAATCAATATCTCTATTCTCATTGATTTTTACATGTATTTTAATTTTTTTTTACTTGAGTGGCAGGTAGAATGAGAGAAACAGAGACAGAGAGACAGAGAGCTCTCATCCACTGGTTCATCCCCAAATACCCACAATGGTAGGACTGAGCCAGCCAAGTTGGAAACCAGAAAGACAACCCACACCTTCCATAATAATGATGGGAATCTAATACCTTGAGCTATCACCATTGCTTCCCAGGATCTAGGTTAGCAGGAAGATGAGTCAGGAACCAGAGTCTGGTATTGAACCGTAGCACTCCAATATGGAATGCAGGCTTCTTAACCAGAGCCTTAAATGCTAGACTAAATGCCTGCACCAATTTATTTTTAAGTTGACAATTTTATCAATGAGTAAGGAAAATATATCATGTTGCTTCAACCTGCATTTCTTTGGGAAAACATATGAAAATAGTTTTTGTTTTATAAATGTTTATTGAATATTGAATAGATGGCCAGATAGATTTGTGTGTACGTGTTCTTGTCTAATTAAAATTAGAAAGTCATTTGTGCCATCCTTTCTAATGAAGTGCTTATATATTTTACATTTTATGAGTTCTTTATATTTTCATTTTTAATCTATGTGCAAAAAGTAGGTATATTTTGTTTTATATAGAAGATAATTTTGTATATTTTAATATTAATTCATAAAAAGATAGTAAAACATGAAATATTGATGATAAAGCCCCAAGTTATTATTTCCTAAAAGTTTCAAAATTTGGGGGGAAAATGTTATAGCTGGTCTTGTTCTGTGTGGTTTTAAAACTTGCTAGAGTAGTGTTATGTCTTCATCTACTCAGCAATAGTTTAATTACATTTCTTAGTAAATGCATAATTTTGTGATATCACAGTGTACTATATTCTGAAGGGACAAAAGTTTTATGTCAGATGGTTCTAGCACCTTGTAAATATGTTGCTCCGCTGAACTTGCTGGAAAATTCAGCCTGAAGGGTCTAACCTTTATGCGACTGAGTGTTTAGATTCAGTCTCAGATATGGACCAGAGTTCATCTTAGGTCTTCTGACATTCTTGCTGTGGTGGGTGGCTGGAAAAAAAATCTAACTGTGTGAGATAAAATAATGTGGTATTCTTTCCATCTTCATACTTGGCTCTCTCACCAAGAAGATGCTGTTAAATGTAGTATTAAGGTGTGTGGGTGGCTACACAATCCATTTTATTTAATTTAAAGTCTTTATTCTACTGCCTACTAACAGTATGACTCCACTCACTTGTATCTTTAATCTATAGTTTTTTTTAATTTTTAAAATAAGGGCTATAACCTTATAATAGTGTTTCCTGTAGAATTGTACTCAATGGTGAAAGAAAATCTTTTCCTCTAAGAAGAGGAAGCAGAGATGGGTGCCCACTCTTGCCACTTCTGTTCAACAGTACTGAAAATCCTATCCTGAGCAACTAGGCAAGAAAAAGACACAGAAGACATCCAAGTAGGAAAGAAAGGTGTACAATTGTCTCTGGAGATTACATGATCTTTTGTAGAGCAAACCCTAAAAGCTCTGCTATAAAATCAATATACAAAAATTAGTTGTGTTTCTAAATACAAACAATGAAGTATCCAGAAAAGAAATTAAGAAAACAATGTTATTCCAATTTACAGTAACACACATATTAAAATAAATGGGAATAAATTCAACCAAAGAAGTGAAAGATTTGTGCAATTAAAAGTATAAAGTATTGGTTAAAGAAATTGAAAAAGCAAAACTGAAATGATATCCCACCCTTGAAAGATATAACATTGTCAAAAACTTCCATACTACTCAAAGCAATCTAAGGATTCAATATAATAAATATCAGCATTTTAATGATTTTTTTTCTTTTTTTAAGATTTATTTTATTTATTTGAAAGACAGTTACAGAGGTAGAGAAAGAGAGAGAGAGAGGTCTTCCATCATCTGGTTCACTCCCCGAATGGCTGCAAGGACTGGAGCTGAGCTCATCTGAAGCTAGAAGCCAGGAACTTCTTCCAGGTCTCCCACACAGGTGCAGGCGCCCAAGGACTTGGGCCATCCTCTACTACTTTCTGAGGTTCATTAGCAGGGAGCAGGATCGGAAGTGGAACAGCCAGTACTTGAACTGGTGCCCATATGGGATGTAGGTGCTTCAGGATGGGACTTTAACACTCTACACCACAGTGCTGATATCCATCAATGGTATTTTTTCACAGAAATAGAAAAAATAATCTTAATATTCATACCAAAAGGGAGCTTGTATAACTGAAGGAATCAGAATGAAGAAGAAAAAAGTAAGGATCATTCTTCTTGGTGTCAACTTATATTACAAAGCTACAATATCAAAAGTCTGATGCTGAAATAAAAACAGACCCATAGAGAAATAGAGCAGATAGAAAGCCTAGAAATCAGCCCACCCATATAGGGTCATAGTTCACATAGAACATCTTAAATACATACAATATTTAATTGTCAATTAAATTAAATAATGGTGTAAAAATCCTACAAAAACTGCTCTTGGAAATAAGCATTTTTATATGATACTTCAGAAGTTCTGTGAATATGAATATTCTCCACTGTAGACTACATGTTCTTATCCCTACACCAAGCTTCTCTGTTTATGTACAAAGTAAGTAAAAGATCTATCATCTATACAGTAGTTAAGTATGTTTTTCATAGCATAATTGTTGCCAGTTGTGCATTAGCAGCTAAGAGAGGAAGGAATTTTAAGGAACATAGGCACATTTCAGTTGTAGACATAAACATACTAATGCCCCAGGCTCCCTGAATTTAGCAAAATCATGTCAATACTCAGTAAAATATGGGAAATGCCATTGCTTGATTTGATACAACCTTGAAGGATTTGCTTTTTGTTGTTTTGGTTTAATTACAGAAAGGTCTTTTATCAACTTTCCTGTTAAATCTGTAACACAAGATATTACTTAGTATATAATAAAGTTCATTAGATCTTTGTTGAAAAAATGATTTTTGACCTTAGTGATGAGAATCACAACAAACATACTATATGTTTTCAAAGGCCATTTCTGTGTATTAAGGATATATGTGATAATAAACTAAAATCTATTTGGGAGCAACAATTTTGACAGTGATCCTGGGAGATATGTAGAATTTCCTTTATTTGTGTTTCCTTTGTTGATATCCAGGCATAGGGAATAGGGGATGGAGAGAGGGATGCTAGTGAAGAATGATTAGAATTCAAGTTTTTTAGCAAAAGGGTACAAAAGTATACCTGTGGGCCTCAGGCAGCCAAGGATTCTTGACAGAATTAGAACATGCGACCTCATGAAAAAGTTACAGGAGGTGATTTCTGAGACACAATGTGTATTGTGAAACAAAGAATGCACAAGGACTAAAGATTGAAGAATTTCTGGAGAGAAACACACATTTTTTTTTTTTGACAGGCAGAGTTAGACAGTGAGAGAGAGGCAGAGATAAAGGTCTTCCTTCCGTTGGTTCACCCCCAAATGGCCACTACAGCCGGCACGCTGCGCCCATCCAAAGCCAGGAGCCAGGTGCTTCCTCCTGGTTTCCCATGCGGGTGCAGGGTCCAAGTGCTTGGGCCATCCTTTGCTTCCTTCCCGGGCCACAGCAGAGAGCTGGACTGGAAGAGGAGCAACCGGGACAGAATCTGGCGCCCCAACCAGGACTAGAACCTGGGGTGCTGGCGCCACAGGCAGAGGATTAGCCAAGTGAGCCATGGCGCCGGCCCACATTTTCTTTTAATTTACCAAAATTGCTCTGTCTCTACATGAACTCCTTGCTGATATAAAGCACAAAGCAGTATGAAGTTACTTTTATGGTTTTATGCCTTTTCAGCAAGGGCAATGCCTCATTTGATAAAGAGTATTGACTTTGAAATCAAATTCTGGCTCTGCTGGTTGTGTAATCTCTTGGAAACCTAGTTGTTTCACCATTAAGGCACAGATAAAATTACAGCACTCCTTTCTTATCCATGTTTTTGCTTTCCGTAGTTTTGATTACATATAGTAAATCATGGCCTGAAATATTAAATGGAAAATTCCACAAATAAACAATCCATAAATTTTAAAGCCTGTGTGATTCTGAGTAGTGTGATAGAAATCTCCTAAATTTCTGCTATGTCCCACTGGGGACGTGACTTATCCCTTTGTCCAGTGTGTTCACTCTGTGCATGTACCCTGCCCATGAGTTACTTAATAGATGTTTCTATTATCAAATTGTCTGTCACAGTATTGTAGTGCTTATGTTCAAGTAAATATTACACAGGAGGCTAAGGGAATATCACAATGCTACCTCATTCACCTCATTTTCTCTTGTAAGTGTTTCTCCATCTCACATCATCACAATATGTATAATATGATAGAGAAAAATGTAATGTGATAAGAGAGTGGGAGAATATACTCACATAATTGTTATGACAATGTATTTTCATAATTATTTTATTATCAGCTATTGTTAATCTATTAATGTACCCAATTTTTAAATTAAGCTTTATCAAAAGCATGTATGTACAGGTAAAATAAAAATTTCAGGGGTTCAGTATTACCTGAGGTTTTAGGCATTTGTTGTGAGTCTTAAAATATATCCACCATTCAATGAAGGCACATTCAATAATGAAATTTATTGGCATGGTTAAATATACCATGTGCTCTTTCGTTTCTTCCTTTCTTTCATCTTTCCTTTTTTTTTTTTTTTTTTTTTTTATAGGCAGAGTGGATAGTGAGTGAGAGAGAGAAAGGTCTTCCTTTGCCGTTGGTTCACCCCACAATGGCCACCGAGGCCGGCGCGCTGCGGCTGGCTCACCACGCTGATCCGAAGGCAGGAGCCAGATGCTTCTCCTGGTCTCCCATGCGGGTGCAGGGCCCAAGGACATGGGCCATCCTCCACTGCCCTCCCGGGCCATAGCAGAGAGCTGGACTGGAAGAGGGGCAACCGGGACAGAATCCGGTGCCCAGACCGGGACTAGAACCTGGGGTGCCGGCGCCGCTAGGCGGAGGATTAGACTATTGAGCCGCGACGCCGGCCTCATCTTTCCTTCTAATCGCCTTCCTCCTCCATCCATTCCTTGGTTTCCTCCTGCCTTAAGGAATGAGAAACCCCACTGTAGATAAAGAAACCACCGTGACTCTATGGGTACTAAGGAAATTTTTGATTTAATTGTAATTTACAGTCAAGATTCCTAATATTTCCTTTGGACTCTGTGGTTGGCAAAAGAAAAACCATGTGTCAAGCAGTTCCTTTGCTACATAGGTCAAATGGATATGTAGCTAGAAGATACAGATATGTATAGATAAATAATATGTATAGATAAAAATATGGAGAGACATAGTCATGGTGTATGTTGAAGGCTATTGTTAATATTTTATGAATATGGCATAGAGAACCATAGCTAAGTGGCAAAATGCCAAATTAAATATAGGGACGTAGCATATAGTATGAAGAATAATGTCTGTGAGCTGGTGAGGAAGGAGAAACATTGACCTTACTTACCAGCTGCAGTGAAGAGCACTAGGTCTCCAGGACCAGGGACATCTTCCTGGGAAATCTACTTTTGCAGATAAATGAGAGAGGCAGTTTTCATGGGACTCATTCACATCTCTGTACCAGACTATGATCTCATCTGTTGCTACATTTATCAATAAAATAAGGTAAATTGTTATACTAAGTAGATACTAGAACTGGAAGAAGATACATTCATTTCCAAAGAGATTTTACAAAATTTTAAATCCATGAATTAAGAAGGTAAATATGCTAAATCTTAAATCTTTTGAATCTTATGCAATGTGGGAACCAGGATATTTTCAAGAGCATTATAAAATAAAGGTATCCCTGGTGAAAGGGAAACTCATGTTTACTCTCTACCAGAACTGTCAGTACTTTACTGCTGATATCAGATGTTTGAGTTTTTTTTTTTCCCTCCATCAAGTAATTTTCCACTTTTCAGCAGACACCAACTGGGTGTCCTACAGGTCAACATGATTCTGACCCTGTCTTCCTGGAGTCATTGTCAGACCCCACAGGTTAGAAGGTCTGTTCCCTGGCTTTAGTTGTCACTTGTGCTTTGGCTGTAAGTTAGAGGTTCTTCTGACCCCCTCTTCATGTTCCATTATTTGTCAGAATGGCTCATAGAAATCAGGAACACGGTTGACTTGCTAGATTGTTCGTTTACTGTTAAAGCATAAGACTCAGGAAAGCCAGAGAGAAGAGCCTGCCTGGCTCTGCCCCTCCCAGGACATTCATGTATTCACCAGCCCAGAAGGTTTCCAAATCCTTTTGGGTGGGAATTTTTACGGAAGCTTCATTACTGGACACTACTAACTAAACAGTGGCTGTTGGAGATGAACTCACCTCCCTCACCCCAGTCCTTTACCCCTCCATGGAAGTCACGGGTGCTGGTACTGAGAGGGACTCCCCTGACCAGTCCCCACAGTGTATCAGAGAAGAGAGAGGTGGAGCCCCAGTATATATCTCTCTTCCACCCACAAAAAGGAAGGAAATAAAGTTTAAGCCTAGAGAGATGGAGTAATTTTAAGCTGCATTTTCCTGCCCTTCCTTCAAAGCCCCTTCTCACTGGCCAAAGCATATCACATCAGCTAAAAATTAAACTTCCACCCCCAGGGAAACTTCTGACATGTTAAAAATGTAATTGAAAATGAAAAATAAGACTTTCTGTGTTTTTGTTAGTTTCCTATCTCTGCCACAAAAGTACTTGAATATCCCAGTGGGCCTTCCACCCCAAACCATGTACCTTACTTCCTAGGGAAAATTGCAGCTACCGCAGTCTATGCCTGAAGTGATATATTAAGATACATGAAGGTCCTCACTAGCTTTCAAAACAACATGTAGAGTTTGAGATCTCACAATTTATTCAGAGAGCCAATGTACTGAGAGACCATTATTAGAAATATGCATATATACCTAGATACTGAGGTAGGCATAGACATAGACCCCTCTGCCAATCTAGGCTAGGTTTTTTGAGATATTTGGAGTTTTTTTTAACCCCACACAGCTGAAAACATGGACATCAATAGTGGCAAGAAGAAAATAAAGGGTACTTCAAAAATGTAAATTAAAGAATGAGTTTATTTTGATATAAAAATAATTGAAATTTATATAGTTTTTTTCACCAACTTTTTGTTGACCCAATTTCCATTCACAAAGCTTTTATTTCATGCCTTCTGTGCCAATGTTCAGGCATGGATAAAATTGTTCTGGAGCCCAAATTATGTGCCCTGTGTGTCAGCCCTCCATGGACATTGTAACACAACCTCCAGGCACTTCATAAAACCACAGTGCTGAATATAGACAAAACAAAAAGCAATGTTACTTAAAAAATCAGGAGACTCACATAAACAGATGTTCTGGCTAAAGAGTCCTCATTCAGCTTGCTGATATGACAATACACTTTTGCCATCCGGATCTGAATGCAAATCACAGAATGTCAGCACTGTGTTACTCTTCTAGTGGTAAATGAACTGACAGCAGGCAGCCTCTGGTTGGCTTGGAGGGGCGCTAGCAGCCGTATGTTTCCCTAAGTGCAGATGACTTGGCTTGCCACGAGGCTGGCAGAAATTTTTAAAGCAGAGTTACCCTCATAACAAATGCCAGATGGCAGGCTGGATTTATAAACACGAACAAGGTTTCAAACAGATCTGGTTCAACTTGAAAATATTAATGTACCACATTGGAAACTCTGTGTTCTACCCATTTCACTTTCCAAAGTTTTATAAAACAGCGGAATTCCTGAACTCTGGGGTAGGAAGAGCAAAATGTAAGTTGGAGGTAGAGTGGAGGAGGGGAAACAGGCTCCTGATGTGATGAGAATGGTCCTGGTCCATGCAAGTTAAAAGCCTGGGGTGCAAAGAGCAAAACACTCTTGCCTCTCTTAAAAAGACCAAAAAGATTTTGCAGCCCTAAAAGATCATTTTTATTAAAGAAGACAAGTTTACCTCCTGTTTCTTTCAATGCCAAATAATAGGGGACTGAAATGTACAAGACATGAGTTGTAGACTTTGCTCTTTTATGAATGATAAAGCCCTCTACCTTTCTGTACCTTGGTACTATCACCTTGAAAATGACTACAGTAACTCTCCTTATCCTAAGTAGAGCTCAAACATTTTAAGGTTAAACTGAAGAGAGAAAACT
This sequence comes from Oryctolagus cuniculus, assembly GCF_051225735.1. Lineage (NCBI taxonomy): Eukaryota > Metazoa > Chordata > Mammalia > Lagomorpha > Leporidae > Oryctolagus > Oryctolagus cuniculus. The sequence continues at coordinate 65,468,132 of NC_142880.1, read as the reverse complement.
GAATATTTTATCATTCTGTTCGTGCTCAACAAAATTTTTGAATGTGATTTTATCCTCCATGAATGATTCCTTGCTTCCATTGTTAAATATATTTTCAAATTTATTTTTCGTATTATTACCCTTTTATTTTATTTGAAACCTGGCTAATTATTATTTTGTTTATTTATTTGAAAGGTGGAGTGATAGAGAGAGAGGCAGAAACAGAGAGAAACAGAGAGACGGAGAGAGAGACAGAGAAACAGAGAAAGAGAGAGACCTTCCAAGTCCCCACAGCACTCAGGTGTGGGTCAGCCAGAAACCAGGAGCCTGCAGCTCCATCCTGGAATTCCACATAGATATCAGGGGCCCAAATACTTGGATCATCTTTTACTCATTTCCCAGCTGCATTAGCAGGAAGCTGGGTCAGAAGCAGGGAAGCTGGAGACTGAACTTGACCTCAGATATGAGATGCCAGCATGGCAAGGGGTAGCTCAACTCGTTGAGTCACAGTACAGGCCCCTACTCTTTGATTTTAAATTGTTGCCAAAATGATATAATGTATGAGCTCAACACTGAATTCGAGTGTATACATCCTGTGACTCTTTTCCATATATGGAAATAATTTATTAGAAATTCAAAGTGAAATTTTAGTGCCTAGGGAAAGAGATTAGGTATTTGTTAGTAGACTCCTTCCTCATAAAATGATACACTAATCATTTCATATATGGTATAATATTTACAGATATCAACTCTATGGGGATTAATTTCTGGTTTTGCAGTCTATAGTTGGGTAACCTTGAGAAAGTCCTTTAATTACATCGTGTATCACTTTCATATCTATAAAATGGGGATGTGTTTTTGGAGTCAAAAAGATAGGACATGTGGAGAATATTTAGTATAATTTCTGGCTTATAGAAATCATACTGTGTTAGCTTTAATACACACTCTTATTAACAGATCTGGTGAAGACCTGGGGCACAGAAAGTTTAAATAAATTTAATTTAAGCCACAAAGCTGGTGATAAAGCCAGTGTTTGGATCCAAGCAGTCTGGCTCAAAATTGCCTTTTCAAAATTCTTTTTGTCTTCTACTGAGTTACTGTTATATTACAATGTCATTACACATACCTGTTTAGAATTACAAATGTGTGCTTAGAAATGTACTATTTAGTACAGTGTTTTAAATTTAGAAATGTACTTAATAGAAGCTCAGTATTTAAATTCAGGCCAACAGAAATACTATACAACTTCTATTTTGAAAATGATGAGGGTATATTCTTTCCAAGTGTACAAATACTGAAGAAGTGTATAGCTCTCATGATGGCTTTGGTGGCCAGCGCCGTGGCTCAATAGGCTAATCCTCCACCTTGCGGCGCCGGCACACAGGGTTCTAGACACTGGGTTCTAGTCCCAGTCGGGGCTCCGGATTCTGTCCTGGTTGCCCCTCTTCCAGGCCAGCTCTCTGCTGTGGCCGGGAAGGCAGTGGAGGATGGCCCAAGTGCTTGGTCCCTGCACCCCATGGGAGACCAGGATAAGCACCTGGCTCCTGCCTTCGGATCAGTGCAGTGCGCCGGCCGCAGCACACCGGCCGCGGCGGCCATTGGAGGGTGAACTAACAGCAAAGGAAGACCTTTCTCTCTGTCTCTCTCACTGTCCACTCTGTCTGTCAAAAAATAAAAATAAATAAATAAATAAAAAATAAAAATAAAAAAATGATGGCTTTGGTGTAAAGGATTAAGAAAGTTGGTATTATTGTTTATCTATTCAGTTCATCTGTTCTCTCAAACACGGTGCTTTATTTAGGTTATAAAGATAAGTAGGTCATGGTCACAGTATGAAGATGCTTAGATTAGAGGAGACTTGAGTGGATTCTCAGTGGTGGGTAGGGATGGGGAAGATTTCCAAAGAAAGAGGATGTGCAAAGGTAGAGGCCTGAAAAAGCCTACCTTCAAGAGTGTATACAAGTGTCAGAATGCCTGGTAAGAAATATTGCTTGGGAATATGGTAAGAGAACGAGCTGGCCAGGAAAAGAGACACATAAAGGGATGTGGATTCATTTTGAGGACAAGGTTCTCCTAAGGATTAAATGAAGATAGTAGTTTAAAAAAAAAAAAAAGCAAAGCAAAGCAAGACAAACCAACAAAACATAGCCAATAAGGATGTTGATGTAATATAGGCAAAAATGATGAAGGCATGAACTAAAGTAGCAGCAGATGGGAAGAATGCAAGGGACAAAAGCAGATAAAGGTTATCACTGACATGTCAGGAGGACATTGGACAAGAGGTGATTCAAAAAACTCTGGCTTGGGCAACTCTGGGCATGAAATAATACAACCTCTTCCTAAATGCCCTGCAGAGATTTTTTTTTTCTAATTTTCTTTATCATTCCTAGTTTTGGTACAATGCTTTAAAAGGTATTGTGTCTTAAAGCAGTTTCTAAGCAATCAAGCATAATTAGGTATCAGGTTCAGAAATACAGGCACCACTTTTCATCACCTGTCCAGTCTTGGACACATTGGTGATCTTCCTTCTGGATTAGAATTCTACTGTGTTATTGATTTTGTGTAAAGAACACAAGTAAAATATGACGTTTTTGATAAAAAAATATGTTTTGAATCCTAAGCACTAAATTTATAAGATGCAGGTAAAAACCTTTGGACTGGTAAAATGAGCCTCAGGTGATTACTGACATAAATAAGAGTGTCAATTGTTTAATCAACAACTGAAGTCACTGTGCACCTACTCCCCATGTAGGATCTCTGTCCTTAATGTATTGTATTATGCGAATTAATGGTAAAACTACTACTAAACAGTACTCTATACTTTGTGTGTCTGTTTGGGTGCAATCTGTTGAAATCTTTACTTAGTATATACTAAGATGATCTTCTGTATATAAAGATAATTGAAAATGAATATTGATAAAGAATGGGATGGGAGAGGGAGTGGGAGATGGGATGGTCGCGGTTGGGAGGGAGGTTATGGGGGAAAAGCTGCTATAATCCAAAAGTTGTACTTTGGAAATTTATATTTATTAAATAAAAGTTTAAAAAAAGATAAAATGCACCTGCACATATTGAAATTAAAGCCTAATCCAAAGTAAATCAAACCAAACCACCAAATCAAAACAATTTTTCTTTTCCATGACAAGGGAAATTCCTTTTTTTTTTTTTCACTTAGATATGCCTGTTATCTTCAAAACATTCTAATGAATGCATCCAGACATATTTGTGGTTGTTTGTACTGGTGGAGATATGTATTCAAACTGGGTCAGAAGCATTTGATGCCTAAAGAAAGACGGTGAAAGGTGCTTTCACATTCTGGTTTTTGACTTGATTAATCCATCCTTATACATTAGTTTAGTTGCAAATAAGAACTGGAATTGTCAAGTTGGGAACACATTCAGCTTTTGACAAGGAAATGTCAGAGAACTTTTAGCTGGTTTTGATGAAAAATATGGAGGAATTTAAAAATACGCTTTATACATACACTTGTGTTTTCATTACTGCTTAACAAAACAACAATGTGCATGTATTTCTTTTTCTAAGGCATCTAGTTATGAATCATTTTTCCAACTTGGGATTTTTCAAATTTGAACTACTTTTAAACAACCCATATCAAGTTCTTATTTGGTTATTTCTTTGGTACACTAGAGTCATAATGCTCTCCATAAATCTAAAGTTAGTTGCTACTTTGATGTGATATTTGACTCTTGAATAAATGTCATAAACAAATACAGTGACAGTATTATGTATGAATTTTGTAGTCTATATTTAGTACAAGATCTCTACCAACTGTTTTAGTAAGTTTAACAAATTGTGGTTTTAGTTTAAAATGGAAAATGCACTTGGTTCCTCAGGATTCCCAGGATCTAAAACAGTATATCAACAAAGCAAAAAAGCAACAAATATATCAGTATTTATAAGGAATAAGCCATGTATAAGATTATGAAGATCAATAATATGATGAGAAATATTTCTAAACATTATTCTAACTTCAGGAACAAAAATAAGCTATATGTCTTTTTTTCTGAACATGTATGTGTTTAGATTTGCAGAACACCAAAAGGTAAAAATTTGCCAACACCTGGATACAATCAGTGCTGGAAGGTATAATAGCTCACTGATTTAAGAGCTGTGGAGTTAGACATTCCAATCTTGGCTCCATCTCACAATGACCAAGTTTCCTAAAAAGGACAATTATCTAATCTGAGCCTCAATTTAGTTTACTGCAACATGGAGGTAGTAATGTCCCTTCTTCATGAAATTATTTTAAGAACAATGTAAAACAACATTTACCACCCTGTTTTAACAGCTTTACAGGACTTTAAAAAAAAAAAAGTTTGGTTATTTACTTGAAAGTCAAAGTTAAAGAGAGAGAGAGACAGAGAGACAGAGAGACAAGAGATCTTCCATCTGCTGGTGCATGGCTGTAGCAACCAGTGCTGGGCCAGGCCAAAGCCAGGAGCCAGGAGTGTTATAGGGATTCCCATTTGGGTTCAGGAGCCCAAGTACATGGGCCATCCTCCAGTGCTTTCCCAGGCACTTTTCCCAGGCTTTTCCCAGTTCCATTACCAAGGAACTGGATCAGAAGTAGAATGGTCAGGACTCAAACTGGCGCCCATGTGGGATGCCAGCATTGCAGGCAGCAGCCTTCCCCACTATGCCACAACACTGGTTCCTAGCTTCCTGTAGATGCATATCATGGGAGGCATCAGGTGATGCTTCAAGTTTTTGAGTCCCTGCCAACCATGTTGGAGACCTCAGTCAATTTCCTGGCCCAGCCATGACTTTCCTGGGCATTTGGTGAGTAAACCAGAAGATGAAAGATCTCTGTTTTTCTTTGGTTTTGTGTTTCTCTGTCTTTCAAAATAATATTTTATAAAAGGAATAAAGCATATTAAATTATTTTCTTTAATAAGGGTAGCTATGTATAGTAGCACAAATGCTAATAAGTATATAAGTATTTTGATATTATAACCTCAAGAAACTAAAATACAAAAAAATAACCAAAATGGGTTTACTAAATCTATAATTCATCTTGATTGTGTTTCAACACATAATTAGTCATGGCATCTATCAACTCACATATTAAACAGTCTCATGTATCCTGTTTAATGAATTTTTTAACAGCCCTGAAAGACACTAAATGAGTGAAGCTTTTTCAGTTACCTGAAGGGTTGGTGGCAGCATCTGTGGAGATTGCAACTGCATTTTTTCATATGTAATGAAATTTGACAATTTACTTTCTTGGCCAAATAATTTGAACATGACAACTAAAAACAACCTTTTAAAAGAAAATTAGATGTTACAATTGTATCACCTTTTATAAGTAAAAAATTCTTTTTGAAAAAAATCTAGCCATGGTACATGTTTAATAAACTATTTTTTTTGATAGGTAGAGTTACAGACAGTGAAAGAGAGACAGAGAGAAAGGTCTTCCTTCTGTTGGTTCACTCCCCAAATGGCCGCCACCACCGGCGCTGCACCGATCCGAAGCCAGGAGCCAGGTACTTCTTCCTGTTCTCCCATGCGGGTACAGGGGCCCATGAACCTGGGCCATCCTCCACTGCCCTCCCGGACCACAGCAGAGAGCTGGACTGGAAGAGGAGTAACCGGGAATAGAACCTGGTGCCCACGTGGGATGCCGGCGCCACAGGCGGAGGATTAACCAAGTGAGCCACAGTGCCGGCCCCCAATAAATTATAATATTTGTGTTTCCATGCTTTATAATCTTTGAGAAATCTCTGAGATAGACTGCAAATTTTGGAAGGATGTATATTCAAGTTCACAAAGTCAGGACAATTCCTAAGGGAAGGATTTTCAAAAGGTTCCCCTGGACAAAGCGTTTGGTTATAGATCTATGTTGACTGATAATTCTGCTGAAAGTCTTACATATATAAAAGCAGCTGATGCACAAACCACACTAAGAAAAATTTAGAAAGTGAAAAAATTAATCGTTAATGAGGCAATACAGAAAATATAAGGACTTGAATTTGTCATCACCTTGGAAAATAGTTTTATGAATGGCAGGGGCCCAAGCACTTGGGCCATCTTCTGCCACATTCCCAGACACAGTAGCTAGGAGCTGGTTCCCTAGCAGAGTAACCAGGAAATGAACCTGAACTATGATATACGATGCCAGTGTTGAAAGTGGCAGCTTAGCACACTGTTCCACAATAGTGCTCCAGTTTATAACTATTAAATGAAGTTGAAGATATGCATTTTTTCCTGCTACTCAGAGATTCTATCCCTAAGGATATCCCTTGGATGCTGGTGCTGCAGGCGGCTGCTTTACCCACTATCCTACAATGCCAGCCCCTACAGATATTTTTAAAAAACAGTCTACAAATTTAATATACCAGCTTCCCGTAACTGTTGGTGCTTATTACATTGTGCCATCAGGAGGCAAGAGAGAGAATAATTCAAGAGGGAGTTGAACTTCCTCTTCCTGACTTCAGTACTGTTGTGGGTGCATTGAGAATGGGGTGGGTTTTGACTTGAGGAACTTGAGTAGGCACAGCACCTTTCAGTAGGTTCCAGATGAGAGAGGAACAGCACCTCTTCAGCAAGCCAGGACAGACAGTGTCTCTCAGCATAACAGCCCAGGTGTAGGTGAACAGGCCCCACATCACAACACGGAGGATCTCACATTCTTTCCATTTCTTTAGTTCCCTGGACTCACCCACATCTAAAATCTATTTAGTCAATTCCCTGTGTTAAATTCATTTTGTTTTAAATACCTGGGATACTTTTTTGTTTTGCTTTCCTTACTTAATCTAGTCTCATACACCACCATTATTAATCCCTGTTATAGTGAGCCTAATATTCTTGCATCACTATGTTGCCCCAATCTGAGAGAGGTGATCATCTGTCTGCAATTGAGACTAAGAGTTTGAGCACAAAACTAAAAACTTGGCAATGTGTTGTGGATGTGGCTTTCTTAACTTCACCTCACTTTTTAAATATAGGAAATAAATCCCTGTGTACTACAAATATATATTCTAAAGCAAGTGGTAGTAACACTTGGTGTTAATTCTTTCAGTATGAGGTCAAACTTTCAAACATTCAAATAGAATTTCTTTCAGAATGCTTATTTTCAATTCTATGAGATGTGGCTTTTTAGTAAAATGATGGCTCAAGTGGTTAGAAGAAGTTTAGCTCTTCCTAAATTGAATCTCTATGCTTGGCACTGTTATTTTATCCAGTTGAAATTCAAGGGCCTTATATAAAAAGAGTTCCCAAATTTCACCATAAAAATTGCACCATTTCAAAACAAGAATTGATGATTTGTAAATATCCTGCTTCTAGAGACACCAACAGGCCTAAAATCTATAAATGATTGTTACTATTTTTGAATAGTCTATTCTAGGGCTCTACTGCTGAGTATTTTTAAATCCTAATTCCAGGGAAGTTGGTAAGTACTAAATCCCTTCCCAGTGCATACGGTTGGAGTGTTGTGCACAAAGGAGGGCCAGCTTTAAAACAAAACTTGAATGTGATTTTCATGTCTTGTTTTGTTTTCCATATTAAAATATGCACACATCTTTCTATTTATAATGGGCCAGTGGAGATAGGGGAAGCTTTAAAAAAGTTCTACTTGTGAGCAAGTATTGGGAAAGCATTACAAAAAGGGAAGTTGTGGGAGCTGCTGCCTACTTCTCCTTTCTTCTCACAGAGCTGTCCCAAAATAGTGATATCTTGGCTTATCTCTAAAGGGGAGGATTTGTAAAAACACTCTAGAAGTCTATCCAAGCTCATGAGACTTTAAAGGAGGGAGGTGTGGGGGCTGAATGAACACAAATGCTTCTGAGTTCCCAAACATTAAACTTAGAAGATTTTAATTTCCAGGTCATAAAAATCAGAACTGAAAAAATAGCAACAGAAAAGTGAGGATCGATGGATAAATGATAGCCTATCTTGGGCCAGCACCAGGAAGAAGTGTCCGGACATAAGTACAATTACAAATTGGAATCTCACTGAATTCAAAATAACTCAGAGAGGGAAAAACCAAGCTCATTGAAACCTTGCATAGTGGTCACGTTGTTCCTTTTAAACCAGACACCAAAACTGAGAAGTCAAAAAGACAGAAATTGAGAGAGAGAGAGAGAGAGAGAGAGAGAGAGAGGCCTAGAGCAAGACCTAGGACTGTCACTGTGGTTTCAGAGCAGTAGCTGTGCTTTCACAATTTAGGGTTTGGACGTGGGTTAAATTGTGTAAAAAGAAAAATATCTCCTATCTACCAGCTTCCCCATCTGCTGCCCCTGAGACTCTTTGTTCTATAAAGTTAGTTTGCCAATAATATAAATTAATTCTTGCTAGGGTGACTGTAGATTTCTCAAAGGGATTATATTCAAACTTGATCTTTAAAAAAAATGAAACATGGAAAACATGAGAAGAGGGAAAGAAAAATCAAGCAGTATACATTTAAAGGAAAAAATACTTAAGGGGCAGATTGCTGTTAGGGAAAGATAAAGTACCTGACTAGGAAACACATGTAGTACCTAAAGCAAGCAGAGGAAAAGGATAGGAAATGCCTCACTTTCTTTCTGGGAGGCAGGACATGCAATTTGGGACAGGGATTTTCTCAAGGGAATTTTAGAAGTTCAGGAGTGCTATGATCTGGTGGTCATTTTTCAAAAATGTTTTTATTTCTTTAAAGGACAAAGTGAAGAAGAGAGTGGGAAGGAGTTGGGAGGGAGGGAGGGTAGGAGGGAGGAAGGGGGAGAGAGAGAGAGAGAGAGAGAGAGAGAGAGGTTGAGAGGTTTTTTCCATCAACTGGTTCACTCCCCAAATGTCCATAACAACTGAGGCTGGGCTAAAGCCAGGAGCCAGAAACTTCCTCCAGGTTGCCCATGTGGGTGGCAGGGACCCAAGTACTTGAGTAATCCTCTGCTTTCCTGGACACATTAGCAGGAAGCTGAATCAGAAGTGGAGTGGAAGCAACCAGAAACAGCACTCTATTATGGGAGGCAGGTGTCCCAAACAGCTGCTTAACTCATTGCACCACAACACCCACCCTGCTAGAGGTAATTTTAAGTATCAGTACTGTTTTAACATTAGGGACAGAAGTATTTGTTATGTAAGATATGGTTTTGAATGGAATATTCCAGGTGTTTCTCTTTTTACAATCACCAATACATATCTTCTTTCTGAAGTCATAAATATAATATAATATAACATAGTAAGAATGGGAAGTATAAGCCAAAGACCCAAACATTGAAATATTGTTTGACTTCAGGTTATGTGACTATCTGTATCTTCTGAATATTCCATCAAAAGAGGCATAGAAACATGCAAGACCATCAGGATACTGAGGACTAACAATCAGAAGTCACATTAACAAAGCAGCCTCTCAGCTTAGACCTCTCTTACATTTGTGGTTACACTATCCAAATACGTGTCTAGTTTCTGTTTTGCTGCAGATAAGGATGTTTTCCACTTACTTCAGTTTACAAGTCAACAGTGGTTTTCTGAATGGAGACACAATCTCAGCCTTTGGTGCCCAACAAACTTCAAGCAGCGTGAAACATGTCTCAGGCACATTATTTTACATTCTTAACTGTAGCCCAAATAAGAAGCAAAGACAACTTTTTAAAAAAAATCATAAATCTGAATGTCCTTGTATTTTTGAAATCTTGACATTTCCTCAAAACAAAACACTCCTCCATTCCCCCTTTTTAAGTTCAGTTTTTTTCATTATGTTCAGAAAAAGTTAACTTAGCAATCTGAAGGAATTTCACTCCCTCTACCCTTAGATAGAAATGAACACAAATCATTTCTTTTCCATGGAAATAATCAAGATAGCTTCTTTCCCTCACCAGTGAATCAAAAAGAACACAACTTTGCTGTGTTCTCCTAAGCCAAACATATTTGTTATAAAAGATAATTTTTAGTTCTAGTTGCATTGAGTACATCAAGAAACCTAGTGGAAATCCAGGTAAGCTGAAAGAGAATTGGGGAAAAACTAACATGTCACTTATTTATAAAAGTTTCTCCTCTTCCAGTCCAACTCTTTGCTGTGGCCCGGGAGGGCAGTAGAGGTAGCCCAAGCGCTTGGGCACCTGCACCTGCATGGGAGACCAGGGGAAGGCGCCTGGCTTGGTGCAGCGCTGGCTGTGGCGGCCGTTTGGGGAGTGAACCAACGGAGGGAGGACCTTTCTCTCTGTATCTCTCTCTCACTGTCTAACTCTATCTGTCAAATAAAAAAAATTTAAAAAAGTTTAAAAAAAACTGGAAAATAATTTTAAATATAAATGGTTTTATTCTGTTAGAAAAAAATAACTTGTTTTAACAAGAACTCTGTTTTCTACTCTATTCTTTCTACATCAGAGACATTCTTATTTCATTCAATATATAACATGTATAGTCTAACCTATATTTTATTTTCTTTTTAATGCTATATCCACATAGTATTAAAATATCAGTTTTTTCTTCTGTTATGTTTTCAATATGTATGTAAATCTTTCTGAAACAGTAAAAAGATAGATTTTTATTTTTATATGGTTCTGCATATAATAATCTATTAAATTTTCTACATCTTTCTATTTCTCAATGTTCAATACAATTTCTCTAACCACCTAGTTGATTTAGCCATCTAATTTCAGACTTTATCTAGTGATAAAGTTTTCCCTTAATACAAATAAATGTTTTTGCATAGACATAAAAATGAGTGAAAAATTAACATCTGTTCCTCTTTTAACCTAGGTAACTTAACAAATATATTATAACATTCCAATAGGCTGGATACGAAGAAACCTGGCCAGAAAATACAGAGAATAGGGATCTATCTCTTGGCCCCAACAGCTATGTCTTTGCATGGCATCTTATATTGGCTGCTACAGTGAAATGATGAACCGAGATAGTTAACAATTTGCAGTCACAAGCTATTTGCTTCTGTTAGTGAGATCCAACCATGAACATCTGAATTTCCTGTTTGGTGTTCAGAGAATAACAGATATGCCACTTCAGCAAGTACTTGAAAACTGTGAACATTAACAAAGGTTAATAAAATACTTGAGGAGATTTTGATGAAGGCTATGAGTGAAGAATAAAGTGTTACATGGCTCTGTTGGGCAGCAGTTCAATTGCCATTTCATATATTCGCCATCTGTTTTGTTTAGTTGTCAGGGAGTAGCACTAAGGCAACTTCATTGGTTGTTATAAATCAGGCTGGAAATGTCATATAAAACATCTTCATATCCTGATAGTAGTTATCTGAGCTCAAAGAATATCCCTTTGCGTCCAAAATTTCAATTACAAGGCAAAATGTCTTCAATAAATGTACTTCCAGAGTTACCAGTATAGGCTTGGCATTATCAAGAATGTAGAAAACTGAATTAAAGACTTGCCTCATTTATTCAAAATTTGATTGAGGGTATAAAAAATTAATTTTTGCAAAGCACTTACTTCAACTTGCTATATTTTTGACTTTATATGCAAAAATATTTAATAATACATTCATGAGAAATTGCTGCTGAAATTAATTGGTCATATATGTAGCTAAAATGTACCTACAGAGAATATAATGTAGATAGAAATATGATGACAATTTGAAGAAAGCAGCATTTGTGTTCTTATTCAGTATTTCCTATAGAACTGAAAAAAATAATGTAATGAGTGAGCTTTCATTCTGTCGATTAGTTTTTCTGATATAAAATGTTAGTTTCATAATTTAGATGAATTTATATGAAAGAATATTGACCAATTAATGAGAATGGTATAGTGCAACACAAATTTAAGGTACTTCTTTATTGTGCAGAGTTTTGATAGCAATAAAAATGAAAGCATCCACTTTTGAATTGTTGAGCTTTACTGATTGGCGTCACCATACTGGTCTAGCCTAACAAGTCCTACTCACCCTGCGCCTTATATTCAATTATGTCTTGACATCTTCACTTGCACATGCTATACACAGACTTGGTTATTAAGCACAGGGCCAAAAAACGTGGAGATTTCTGTGAGCTTTGGAAAGGTTTGAGACTGGAAAAGCATGTCACCAAGGTACATAAAGGAAACTTCAAAATCAAAGCAGCATATTGCTATGATGTCAAGTCTTTCAATACCCACAGCCAGTTGTCTTATAGTTTTAAGTGAACTGGGTTTACTGGGAGTGAGTGCATATTAGACCTTCTGTTGAAATGCATGACATTATTCCCAAAACTAAGACTGCCTTGTTTTGATAAATAGCCTTAACTGGACTTTGCTCAAAATCAAGCTATTCAAACAAACCTCAATGTCCTTCTTAACAGCATTCTTGATGTTCACCAACATAACACTAACAGGGCATTACTGAATATCTGGTTTTCAGAACCAGGAAACTAGGACTGTCCTTCCATCTGGTCAAGGAAAATGTTCCCTGAAAGCCTACTCATTTAATATTGAACATCCGTTCTCTAGCTTGGGATCTCATTTTTCTTAACTTTGAGCTGGACTGTGGGTTTTTCAGCTCATCTTTGCCCTAGTAGGTCTCCTACTTTACTATGTATAAATAACACATAGAATGCTTTTATAAAACAGAGATTTCTGGGCCCCATCTCCAAATTGGATCATGACTAAGTTTACCTGTTTGTTTTGTGTTTTTATAAAAAATGTTCCTCAGGTGATTTTAACCCATATTTCAAAGAAAACTGAAAATTTCCTTGTTCCAAAGAGTAGCTGTTTTCTTTTAAAAACAATTATTTCATTCTTGTGGTTTGAAATAATTCACAACATAAACTTTAACACAAAAACTGTTAAGAAAGACAAGGAGGGGCACTATATAATGATTAAGGGATCAATTCAACAGGAAGACACAACGATTATCAATGTATCTGCAACTAATTACAGGGCACTGGTTTACTGAAAAGATTTGTTAAGGGACTTAAAGGGAGACTTAGACTCCAATACAATAGTACTGGGGGACTTCAATACTCCACTCTCAGAAATAGACAGATCAACAGGACAGAAGATCAACAAGGAGACAGTAGATTTAAACGACACTATAGCCCAAATGGATCTAACAGATATATACAGAACTTTCAATCCTACAGCTAAAGATTTTACATTCTTCTCAGCAGTACATGGAACCTTCTCTAGGACTGACCACATACTAGGTCATAAAGCAAGTCTCAGCAAATTCAAAAGATTTAGAATCATAGGATGCAGCCTCTCAGACAATAAAGGAATGAAGTTGGAAATTAGCAACTCAGGAAGCCCTAGAGCATATGCATACATATGGAGATTGAACAACATGCTCCTGAATGAACAATGAGTCATAGAAGAAATTAAAAGAGAAATCAAAAATTTTCTGGAAATAAATGAGGATAACAGCACAACATACCAAAACTTATGGGATACAGCAAAAGCAGTGTTAAGAGGAAAGTTTATATCAATAGGTGCCTACATCAACAAATTGAAAAGGCACCAAATAGATGAGCTTTCAATTCATCTCAAGGATCTAGAAAATCTGCAGCAAACCAGACCCAAATCTAGGAGGAGAAGAGAAATAATTAAAGTCAGAGAAGAAATCAACAGGATTGAATCAAAAAAAAAAAAAATCAGCCAAACAAGGAGCTGTTTTTTTGAAAAAATAAACAAAATTGACACCCCATTGGACCAACTAACTAAAAAAAAGAAGAGGAAAGACCCAAATCAATAAAATCAGAGATGAAAAAGGAAACATAACAACAGACACCACAGAAATAAAAAGAATCATCAGCAATTACTACAAGGACTTGTATGCCAGCAAACAGGGAAACCTATCAGAAATGGATAGATTCCTGGACACATGCAACCTACCTAAATTGAACCAGGAAGACATAGAAAACCTAAACAGACCCATAACTGAGACAGAAATTGAAACAGTAATAAAGGCCCTCCCAACAAAGAAAAGCCCAGGACCAGATGGATTCTCTGCTGAATTCTACCAGACATTTAAAGAAGAACTAACTCCAATTCTTCTCAAACTATTCAGAACAATTGAAAAAGAGGGAATCTTCCAAATTCTTTTTATGAATCCAGCATCACCTTAATTCCTAAGCTGGAAAAAGATGCAGCATTGAAAGAGAATTACAGACCAATATCCCTGATGAACATAGATGCAAAAATCCTCAATAAAATTCTGGCCAATAGAATGCAACAACACATCAGAAAGATCATCCACCCAGACCAAGTGGGATTTATCCCTGGCATGCAGGGATGGTTCATGTTTGCAAAACAATCAATGTGATACACCACATTAACAGACTGCAGAAGAAAAACCATACGATTATCCCAACAGATGCAGAGAAAGCATTTGATAAAATACAACACCCTTTCATGATGAAAACTCTAAGCAAATTGGGTATAGAAGGAACATTCCTCAACACAATAAAAGCAATTTATGAAAAACCCACAGCCAGCATCCTATTGAATGGGGAAATGTTGGAAGCATTTCCACCGAGATCTGGTACCAGACAGGGATACCCACTCTCACCACAGCTATTCAATATAGTTCTCGAAGCTTTAGCCAGAGATATTAGGCAAGAAAAAGAAATCAAAGGGATAAAAACTAGGAAGGAAGAACTCAAACTATCCCTCTTTGCAGATGACATGATTCTTTATTTAGGGGATCCAAAGAACTCTACTAAAAGACTATTGGAACTCATAGAAGAGTTTGGCAAAGTAGCAGGATATAAAATCAATGCACAAAAATCAACAGCCTTTGTATACACAGACAATGCCACCGCTGAGGAAAAACTAAGATCAATCCCATTCACAATAGCTACAAAAACAATCAAATACCTTGGAATAAACTTAACCAAGGACATTAAAGATCTCTACAATGAAAATTACAAAATCTTAAAGAAAGAAATAGAAGAGGATACCAAAAAATGGAAAAATCTTCCATGCTCATGGATTGGAAGAATAAACATCATCAAAATGTCCATTCTCCCAAAAGCAATTTATACATTCAATGCAATACCAATCAAAATACCGAAGACATTCTTCTCAGATCTGGAAAAAATGGTGCTGAAATTCATATGGAGACACAGGAGACCTCGATAGCTAAAGCAATCTTGTACAACAAAAACAAAGCCGGAGGCATCACAATACCAGATTTCAGGATATACTACAGGGCAGTTGTTATCAAAACAGCATGGTACTGGTACAGCCAACTTTTATTTGATCAAGTATCTAAAACAAATCCCTGGAGTAAGGACAGTCTATTCAATAAATGGTGCTGGGGAAATTGGATTTCCACGTGCAGAATCATGAAGCAAGACCCCTACCTTTCACCTTACACAAAAATTACTCAACATGGATTAAAGACCTAAATCTATGACCTGACACCATCAAATTATTAGAGAGCATTGGAGAAACCCTGCAAGATATAGGTACCAGCAAAGACTTCCTGGAAAAGACCTGGGAGGCGCAGGCAGTCAAAGCCAAAATTAACATTTGGGATTGCATCAAATTGAGAAGTTTCTGTACTGCAAAAGAAATAGTCAGGAGAGTGAAGAGGCAACCAACAGAATGGGAAAAAATATTTGCAAACTATGTGACAGATAAAGGCTTAATAACCAGAATCTACAAAGAGATCAAGAAACTCCACAACAACAAAACAAACAACCCACTTAAGAGATGGGCCAAGGACCTCAGTAGACATTTTTCAAAAGAGGAAATCCAAATGGCCAACAGACACATGAAAAAATGTTCAAGGTCACTAGCAATCAGGGAAATGCAAATCAAAACCACAATGAGGTTTCACCTCACCCTGGCTAGAATGGCTCACATGCAGAAATCTACCAACAATAGATGCTGGAGAGGATGTAGGGGAAAAGGG
Organism: Oryctolagus cuniculus; assembly: GCF_051225735.1. NCBI lineage: Eukaryota > Metazoa > Chordata > Mammalia > Lagomorpha > Leporidae > Oryctolagus > Oryctolagus cuniculus. The sequence continues at coordinate 65,452,354 of NC_142880.1, read as the reverse complement.
ACACTAATCCACTGTTGGTAGGAATGCAATCTAGTAAGGCCACTATGGAAGTCAGTCTGGAGATTCCTCAGAAACCTGAATATAACCCTACCATACAACCCAGCCATCCCACTCCTTGGAATTTACCCAAAGGAAATTAAATTGGCAAATAAAAAAGCTGTCTACACCTTAATGTTTATTGCAGCTCAATTCACAATAGCTAAGACCTGGAACCAACCCAAATGCCCATCAACAGTAGACTGGATAAAGAAATTATGGGACATGTACTCTATAGAATACTATACAGCAGTCAAAAACAATGAAATCCAGTCATTTGCAACAAGATGGAGGAATCTGGAAAACATTATGCTGAGTGAACTAAGCCAGTCCCAAAGGGACAAATATCATGTGTTCTCCCTGATCGGTGACAACTAACTGAGCACCAAAGGGGAAACCTGTTGAAGTGAAACGGACACTATGAGAAACAGTGACTTGATCAGCTCTTGTCCTGACTGTTGATGTACAATGTAATATCTTATCTATTTTAGTATTTTCTCTTTGTTTTGTTCTAGTACTATTGATTGAACTCTGTAATTAACACACAATTATTCTTAGGTGTTTAAATTTTAACTGAAAAGTGATCCCAATTAAATGTAACAGTGGGAATAAGAGAGGGAGGAGATGCACAATTCGGGACATGCTCAATTGGACTTGCCCTGAATGGTGGATTTAGAATCATGCCAGGGGATTCCAATACAATCCCATCAAGGTGGCATGTACCAATGCCATCTCACTAGTCCAAGTGATCAATTTCAGTTCACAATTGATCACGCTGATAGGTCTAAGAGTCAAAGGGATCACACAAACAAGACTAGTGTCTGCTAATACTAACTGATAGAATCAAAAAGGGAGAGAATGATCCAACATGGGAAGTGAGATACACAGCAGACTCATAGAATGGCAGATGTCCTAAATAGCACTCTGGCCTCAGAATCAGCCCTTAAGGCATTCGGATCTGGCTGAAGAGCCCATGAGAGTATTTTAGGCATGGAAAGCCAAGCCACTCTGGAAAAAAAAAAAGAAGAAGACCTAAATGAAAGATCTCTGCGAGTGAGATCCCAGTGGAACGTACGGGGCCATCTAAGAAGGAGGTACCTTTCTCTGAAGGGAAGAGAGAACTTCCACTTTGACTATGACCCTGTCAGAATAAGATCGAAGTCGGCGAACTCAAAAGGCTTCCATAGCCTTGGCAACTCATGACTAGAGCCTAGGGAGATTACTGATGCCATAAACAAGGGTTTCAAATTGTTAAGTCAACAACAGGAGTCACTGTGTACTTACTCCTCATGTGGGATCTGTCCATAATGTTGTCCATTGTGAATTCATGCTATAACTAGTACTGAAACAGTATTTTACACTTTGTGTTTCTGTGTGGGTGCAAACTGATGAAATCTTTACTTAATATATACTAAATTGATCTTCTGTATATAAAGAGAATTGAAAATGAATCTTGATGTGAATGGAATGGGAGAGGGAGAGGGAGATGGGAGGGGTGCTAGTGGGAGGGAAATTATGGGGGAGGGAGCCATTGTAATCCATAAAGTGTACTTTGGAAATTTATATTTACTAAATAAAAAAATTTAAAAAGTTTTTTAATTTAAATATTTGGTTAGTTTTTAACACTCACTGTGCCATAGTTCTTAAAACTGAGTATCTGTAATATTTTCATACAATGCATCATAAATAGTAAATTTAACTCAATTAGAACAGTCTCAGAAACTATTCTAAATTATCTCCACTATGAAAGATGATCAGAGATGTCAAAAAATAGTGTAATTATTAATTTCTCTGGTTATGGTTCCCTCTATTTAAAATGGACTGAATTAATAAAACCCACCACTTTGATTAGTTCTATGTCTTTAATTTTTTATTCAAGGCACCTTGATGGTATTGTTTTGTACGTGTGTGTTTTCTTTGTATATCTTCATGCAATGACATATATACAAAACACATTCAATCCATCATTTGTAGGATCTTGGTGTTCTTACAAATATACTTGATCCTACTAATTCTTATGTGTGTTATATTGGAAAAGGCCAATATAAATCAAACGTTTGTCTACAAATGTGGGATATATTTCCTCAAAACAGCTGCTTCATTGTTTTGCTTTGTTATAATTCATAATATATTCAGTAGCTTAATTTTATAAATATCTGGGTAGCTCAGTCTCTTAGGTTATGAAAAATAATTTTAAATAAAAATATATTTAACTCTTTGCCTGTTAGAATATAACAATTCTTAGAGCTGAGGCAGGTGCCATCCTGCTTAAGTTTTACCTGCATGTTACTGATTGAGTCAATATTAGTACCATGTACCAAGTTTCCATGAATGATGCAAACTGTGACTTGCAGTTGCCAATGATAAGTAACTTTTTATTATTTAGCTCTGCACTGGTTGTAATTCAGAGGATTTTTGTCAATTAGTAGCAATAATTTAGAAGTTGAAGACGTGCTTAGGACATTAATGAATGTCAGTTTACTGTCTTCATTGAAATGGGCCAAGTATCTATTTTGAGCATAAAATCAGAACAATACTCTGAAGGTTAATAGCACTAATTTCAATGTAAGTTAGTCTTTTATGAAAAACAAAAGTGATTATTAATAATCCATTGCAAATGATGGCAGGAACTGAAGAACCAGAGGACTTGATTGTGCACTACAACAATCTAAAATTGGAAAATAAGACAGAATAAATTTGAATATTCTCCTAAAGAAGGAGACTTTTAAAAAGGAAAATGTGATGATATTACCTATCTTAATAATTCTATCCCAATTATGCTCTTCTTCTCTTCAGTTTTTGTTTTGGAAAAAGGGGGAATTTTAAGATCTATAGTTAAATAAAGAGAAGTCAGAGGCTTTCTTATGACAACTTGGTATATCATTTTTCGAAGCAGGATGAAAACCATGAGCCTTTATTCTGAATTTACGCTGTACTTAGATTGGGGTTTTCTAATTTCCATCCAGTGTTTTCTGACATGTGGATTTTTCTCAAAGAACTCTATGTTCAAGTAGATATGAGTCACACTGCATATTCTATTTAGAGACATAATGTGCATTTTCATATTCAAGAAAAATTAAAGGGTTCCTTTGGTAGAGAATTGCATTTAATTTTGCTTAACCCAAGAAACACAAACTTTTCCCTTTTTGATTTAATTACATCTGCTAATACTTCCCAGAGCACAGCTTTCAAATGACGCTCATCTGAGTGCAGTGATGTAGGTGTATGGTAGATGTTGTGACAGGAATTGTCAGCAGACCCATTGTCCTTCCACCAACGGTCGTTATAGATGAGAACTATGCAGTAATGGACCAGTTGTTACAGTGAGTGATCTAGATATGGAAATATAATCAATCTGCTTTTGGTTTTCATCCCCCTTCTATCAAGCAGTATGAGTCAGTTTGTTTAAAAATCATGTTACTGCTATATTTTCTGAGCTGACACATGGAAGTATTCCAGCCCATGCCTACTTGCTGAAGTAGCAGGGTTGGAATATTATTACTGGGGAATTGGTATCTTGTTTAACTTGGCAACACAGAGGAGTTGCCTATCTGAATTTGCACATTTGTGGCACTTACCACAAAGGACTCAGGTGGTTGTCCTCAACATGGGTGGAAACTTGATTTCACTGAATACAGCCTGGCTGTTTCTCGTTTATTCAAAATTAACTGAGCAGTGTTCTTCTACAAGAGTCCTTTTTAATAAACATCCACAGGAAATGCTCTTTGAGTCAGCTGATACTTTCAGGAGGTAGCTTCAGGAGGGATACTCTAAGATTCAAATATTAATTACTGTAGTTGAGGCATGTAGTTGAGGCATATTGTATGTTGTTACTCAGCTGCAATTTTGATATGGCTTTAAAGGAATAAAATTTATTATAAGAGTAAAAGTTATTCTTAATGGGAATATCAACATCCCAAGAATAAATATGAGGAGGCTGATTTTATAATTAATTCAATCCAACTTCAATGTATAAAGTTGGAAGGGAATAACTGAAATGTTCCAAAGGAACTAAACTTTATACCTGCCACAAACCCATCAGAGAAAAATTTGAAAAGCCCAAGACAAGGGTAATTTTGTTCACAAATTTTGTTGTCTGTAAACGCTTTGCTCTGAGATATCCTGGCTATTATTTCAGTAAAGACATGGAGATGATCAGGGTGCTTTTCATATTCACAATGTGACATTGCAAACAGGTGTGGCCCTTTTTCCACATGCAAGGGTATGCACATAATTATGACGGTGTCCATTAGTATGCTTACATCCTTAATGATAATAAAAAATGACTGCCAGGGTATGGATTGTAAATATGCTGAGGTACTAAAGAGTTCTGCCAAAAGTGATGTTGATACCAAGAGTTTCTAACTTAAGACCCACAAAAAAAATTACTTTTTCTTCCAAGAAGAAACATCCAGAAAATTTTCACTTGAGTGGTCACAGAGGAATGTCTTGTCAATTACATGGGTAATCAATTTAAGGGTTATCATATCAACCTAAATTTAAGGGACAAGAAGGATAACTAACTAGGAACAGCTTGCTATTTTGGTACAAAAACGAAGGAAACATATTTATATATTATTCTATTCTAAAACGTGATTTATGGTTTAACAACAGACTATAGGAGCTTTGTGACTGCCATTTCCCAACATCTGCAGGCTTGAGATAGGTTTCCATGCAGTGTCTATGACAGACCTTTTCATATTCCCAAATGCACTGCTGACTGCTCTTATGAAACTGCTGAGTTGAACTACATAGCATGCTTCATCATAATGTATTTACCGTTATCCAACCAGGGTATGAAGCTTTTTCTTAAATTACTGGACTCCTGGACAGGCAGTACACAGAAATCCATGTTTCTTGGTTAAAAATTGCATTTGTTATGGACTAATCCTTTGGCATAACAGTTAAGATGCTTCTTGGGATGCCTGTGTCACATATCACATTTTCAGTTTCAAATTTCTGCTTCTCAGCTTCTAGTCCAGGTTCCTACTGAAGCATACCCTAGGAAGCAGAGGATCATGGTTCAATTTCTTGGTTTCTTAGCATCTATATGGAAGACCCAGATTGACATCCAGGCTCTTGGCTGTGGCCTGGCATGGCCCTGGTTTTATGAGCATTTGAGGGAGTGAAACAGCAGATAGATACCTTACTGTCTCTGTCTGTCTGCCTTTCAAATAAATGAAAAAAATAAAATGAAGTAATTGAAAATAAAATTTTCCTTGTAGGACTAATTTTCTTTATTTTACTACTAATTAATTTATTAATAATTTAGCTATTCATATAGTTTCTTTAGGGACTGTTAAGGCTTAGCAGGTATTTTGTGTCAGACCTTAAAGATCCAAAGAAGACAACATCGCTGACCTTTAACAGCTTGCAGTTGAGTGGAAAGTAGGGAGATCTAGTTATTGCGCTTTGGGAATAGGGTAGGACCTTAGAGAGCTGCCCAGGGCTTGTGCTCAATATGAAGCACAGGTCAGGCTTAGAGGAGCGGGAAAGGCAGGTGAGGCAAGAGTACAGTCAAGGGAGCTGGGAGATGTGATGAGGAAAGAATGTGAAGAGAAAAGAAGTAAATTGGGAGGAAAAATAGTTTGAAGGCTGCTTGATAATATAGGAGTAACCCAGGAGAAAACGGAGTAGGAACTGTGTGGCAGAAGGTTCGGAAAGCTGAGATTCCATTCAAAGATCCTTCAGAATGAGGTTGGAAAGTTGAATAAGCTCATGGGATACAGGGTGACTATTAAGTTGCCACACAAGAATTCTGAATAGGATTAGACAGAACACAACTACAAAATCCTTTGAATACACCATTTTGGCTCCACAAAATATCCCCAAGAATGCTGAGTTCAATCATGGCTGTAAGCTCTTTAGAGAATCTTAATTGCAATGAATTAAATTAATTTAGTTCTGTAAACGGATTCAGTCTGTATTTGTTTATAAAATGGTGCAAGAAGACGGATCGTAGATAGAGAACTGTTAATAAAGCCAAGCTGATGGCAAAACTAGATTATTTTACAATGTGTTTTCAGCTAATTGTAAAAATCCAGGGGACAAATATCTTTTCTTATCTTGAAGTTCAAAATTCCTATTGTAAAAACTATGGTTGATTAAATGATTTGCATACCATTATAATCCTAACCAGAGTTTTTCTATATAGGCTTACCCAAAACATTAAGTATAAAGAGTTCCACACATGTGACCCTTTCTTAAAGGAGATTTCAATTTTCACTGAGATAACAGAAGAACAAAACTAAAATTAGCTTGTTACTAACAGAACATCTTAGATCAGTATGTCTCACCAGGGAATTTCTGGGTCTATTCTGGGTAGATTTTAATCCATGACTTTGTAAAATTCTTTATCAAAGCAGTAGTGTGCACAAAAGGTCACTAGATTTATTTTTGAAAGACAGAGGAAGCTTCCTCTGTTCTTTATCACAGCTGAGTTTGCCTATGCTTCTAAATGGACTTCAGTGTTATATTTTCACAGAAAACATAGAGAACCAAGCTCTAGTCAGAAGTTTAACAGAAGTATAAAAGCTATATGGAAATCTAACTAAAGGAGCTTGGAACAAGATCGTGGGGTATAGGTACAAATAAGGTGAAGTTATCAAGGACAATAGAGCAAAAGAGAAAATTCAACATCCTCTTTATGTGGGCTTATCATTTGGTGTCTATAAGGATAGCTAATTAAAACCTTACTGCCATCCAACCACACACGAGACAGACACTTTGCCTTTAGTCACTTGTTGAGTTCCTATAAAGCAAGATAGTGGTGACGATGAGCACACAGTATATGTTCTAAATCCCACAGCAAGTTCTACCTTCCAAAATATCAACTACATTACTTTGAAAGTGATTGGTAGTGCGGTTAGTGTCCTGCAGCAGGGTAGACTGCTGCCTGGGATGCTGACTTCCCATATGGCCACTGCATGTCCAGTCCAACTCCCTGATAATGCACCTGGGAAAGTGGAGGAAGATTTCCCAAGTGCTTAGACCACCGCCACCCATGTGGAGAACAAGAGAAAGATTCTAGCTCCTGGCTTTGGCCTAGCCCAGCCCTGGCCATTGTGGCCATTTGGAGAGTGAACCAACATTCTCTAAATAACTTTTTAACAGATTCAATGTAGTTCATAGATACAATACTAAGAATTTAATGATATTCCTGTCCTCACCCCCTCCCTCCCACCCTCTCTTCTGCTTCCTTTTCATTTTTTTTGTTATGCCTTTGAGACAGGTAAGTTATCTTGTATTGATAGTTGTCTTGTTGTATATTCCTTATTGTGTTATATAAGTTATATATGTTATATAAGTTACCCAGTAAGTTATATAAGTTATATATGTTATATAAGTTATCCAGTCACAAAACTTTATCTTTTAATATTCTGTACTGATTTAATCCCAAGTATTTCATCCATAATATTTATTTGTGAACCAAAACAAATGAGTAGCTTTACAGATTATAAATTAAGTATCTTTGCTTTCAAAAGTAGAGAAATTGACATCCAATAAAGAGATTTTTTTCCAAAATCAAACTGCTAATATGGGCCCTTAGACACTAAACTATAGGACTTCTGAAATTCAGAATTTGACTTTTTCTATCACTTGTTTTCTTCCATTTGATGCAAGAAGCCTGTTTCCAGAAGCTCTGATGAAACACTGCCTGTTACATATTGCCTTCAAACTTGAGAATTTGAAGTTCCTGCTTTGTTTAGCCGTTGCATTGTTTCTAATGACCCCAAAATGTTAAGGGTCAGTTTGTCTTCATGATTGCTTTCTGCTTTTTAAATTCCATCATTCCATTTATATTCCATAAGAGTGCTCCAAATGCTTTTGTTTCTTTGGTCTCTTCTTCTCAATCTGTACCAGAGAGCTCCAACCTCAATACATTGCAATAGACCCTCATCGAAAGATCAAAAAGAAATCAAAAGTGAGTAAGTCCAAAGAAGGCCATAAAATGATCTTGTGCAAACTGCTTTGCCCTTCAAGGCTTTTCATAAGCTCTTCCTATGGAACTGATCCATGTTTACTTTATATCAGTTATGTCTTTGCTCCTCCTGGAACAAATGTTTTAATGTTTTTCCCAATCAAATCATACCCATGTTTTAGTAGCCTTGATCCTTACCATTGTTCAATCCAATTTTGTTATAATCATGAATATCCCTACTCATTCTACTTTATTCTCTGAATCTAATAATTTGAGCATTTAATTGTCCATATAATTCCTCAACATTCACATTTATCTCTTCTATGTCTAAGCCTTTTTATTTATTTATTTTTAAGATTTTTATTTATTTATTTATTTAAGAGGTAGGGTTACAGACAGAGAGAGGGACAGAGAGAAAGGTCTTCCATACACTGGTTCACTCCCCAGTTGGCCACAATGGCCAGAGCTGAGCTGATCCAAAGCCAGGAGCCAGGAGCTTTTTCTGGGTCTCTCATGTGGGTGCAGGTGCCCAAGCACTTGGGCCATCTTTCATTGCTTTCCCAGGCCACAGCAGAGAGCTGGATTGGAAGAGGAGCAGCCAGGACTTGAACCGGCGTGCATATGGGATTCCAGCACCACAGGTGGAGGCTTAACCTTCTACGCCACTGCACCAGCCCCATGTCTGAGCATTTTAAACAATTTATCAGAGCTATCCTCTGTCTTAGTACACCTGTATATAATGTGTACCTAAGAAGTTACTTCAAAAAACTTACGGAAAAATGAAATTAAAAAAAAAAACATTATTTCAGGGCGAAAACTTCAAAATCTAAGTGTAGTTCTTTTCATAATATGCAACTTCCATGAACTTTTTGAAGACTCTTCCATGCAAACATTTCAAAATTTTACACCAGAATATGCGTCTTTTATGTCTGTTTTCCACAAACTTTTTTGAATTATCCTTTTATTTATCTTACTCTTCACTAGTTTGTAAGTTCTTTGAAAATAGGCTGATGTTTATGTCATTTGGTATCTGTTTATATAGGTCTCTATTGTTAGGGCCATTCACACATGATTCCATCACATTTGAAAACATAGTACTTCCTCACTCTCTTTAAAGTTAGGCACAACCTTTTAGTTTGATTTGGACAATAAAATGTAAGAGAAGAGATATGTGACTTATAAGCATAAATCTGAAGAGCTAGTTTATAGTTGACCCCATTCCCATCCCTTGCCATGGGATACAAAAGGAAGACAGAATCTCTACTTGTCTCCTTGAACAGCTATTATGGTAGATCTTCCTATCGAACCATGATGGATATGTACTGTGAGGAACAGACAGTCGTTTTAGTATGCCATTAAGACTTGGGGATTTTTTATTTCTGCAACATAATTGTGACACCCTACCTTATTAAGCATCCTAGATAAATATCTTACTTGTAAATATCCAATATATATTTCCTGAGAAAGTTACATCAGCAGAAAGATGATTTTGTGCTGACTTACACAAAATAAAGCTTAATAATTTCCTTTAATTCTGATTGACCTTTGAAGTACCAAGAACGTCCTGGAACAGCCTAAAATTACAAATACTCGATGTCTCAATTACCGGAATTTTCATTTCTATGGCCAGTTCAGAAATAGGGAGGAGTAAAAAAAGAAAAATTAGATGTTTTACAGAATTATCAAATTAAACAGTGATTTTCAATAAATGTTTGGTATTACTTTGATACAATGAGGTTTCACCTCATTCCCATTAGAATGGTTTTCATGCAGAAATCAACAAGCAACAAACACTGGTGAGGATGTGGGGTAAATGGTACCCTGATCCACTGTTGGTGGGAATATATGCTAGTACAGCCATTGTGAAGACAGTATGGAGATACCTCAGAAAGCTGAAAATATGTATACCAAATGGCCCAGCAATCCCATTCCTGGGAATTTACCCAAGCAAAATGAAATTAGCACATGAATTATTGTCTGTATCCCCATGTTTATTGCAGCTCAATTCACAATAGCTAAGATATGGACTGAAGACTGGATAAAAAAATTATGGGATATGTACACCATGGAATACTACACAGCGGTTAAAAAAATCCTGTTGCTTGCAACAAAATGGATGCAACTGGAAAACATTATATTTAGTGAAATAAGCCAACCCCCAAGAAACAAATAACATGTTCTCCCCAATCTATGGCGACTAATAGAGTACCTAGAATGTAATCTATAGAAGTGAAATTCATACTTTGACACACGATGACTTTGTTCAGCCTTGTCTCAACTGTTGACAAACTGTCTTTATTAATACTATTTTTGAACTCTTTATTTACTGTAGGGTTAATCTTATGTGTTTAAAGTTAATGGAAAATAGATTTTAGTAAAAAAAAAATATAAGAATTGGGGGCAGGTGCTGTGGCACAGTAGATTAATTCTCCACCTGCGGTACCGGCATCTCATATGGGTACTGCTTCTAGACCCGGCTGCTCCTCCTCCAATCCAGCTCTCTGCTATGGCCTGGGAAGGCAGTGGAAGATGGCCCAAGTGCCTGGGCCCCTGCACCCACGTGGGAGACCAGGAAGAAGCTCCTGCCTCCTGGCTTCAGATCAGAGCAGCTCTGGCTGTTGTGGCCATTTGGGGAGTGAACCAGTGGATGGAAGACCTTTCTCTCTATCTCTCCCTCTCATTTTCTGTAACTCTACCTTCTAAATACATATAATAATTTTAAAAATAAGAATGAGAATAGAAAAGGGAGGAAGAAGAAGGGTGAGGTTGTGGGTGGGATAAAGAGTAAGGTGGGAAGAATCACTATGTTCCTAAATTTGTGTATATGGAATGAATGAAGTTTGTATACCTTAAGTAAAAGTTTTCTAAGTAAAGAAAAAAAAAGGAGCAGCCATATCTTGAAATGGTGCTCATATGGGACGGTAACATTGCAGGCGTTGGCTTCACCAGACATGCCAAAGCGCCAAACCCATAATTCTGCATATTCTTTTAAAATATGTTTTTCTCTTAATTTAGAGGCATTGAGGATTTTTTAGGATCTGAATTGAAGGAATATGTAGGTAGGAAATAAAGTTATAGAGAAAGCTGTAAAAAATAACAACTTTTATCTTTCTGTCATCTTAATTTTGCACGTCCTTTTCAAATGAATTCTGTTTGTGTATGTGTGTCCTTGTGTGTCTGTGTGTGTGTATTTGTATAAGGAGGAATCATGGTGAAAAGTTCTTAAAAGTAACATAAAAATTGTAATATCAGCTCTTCATTTTCATTACATAAATCATTGAAGGGTACTTCAAAGTATTCATGGAAAATGGAATTAAGAAGATAAGTGTATTTCAGTTTAAAAAATTTAAAAGCCATGAATTATTTACTTATAATGTGAATTTTCCATAAACATATGCATACACCATTATTATTAATTGCCATGTTACTCTGGGTGCCAGTTCAAGTCCCGGCTGCTCCATTTCTGATTTTGCTTTCTGCTAATGCCCCTGGAAAAGCATTGGAAGATGGTACAAGTGCTTGAAACCATTCACCTTCCTGGAGACCTGGAAGAAGCTCTTGGCTTCTGACTACTGAGCAGTTCAGCTCTGGCTGTTGCAGCCATTTGGGGAGTGTACCAGTGGATGGAAGACCTCTCTCTCTCTCTCTCTCTCTCTCTCTCTCTCTCTCTCTCTCCTTCTGTCTTCCAAACAAATAAAGCTGTTAAAAGAAAGCAGTTGGGGACACTAAGAAATGGAGCGCCAGTTAGTACCAATGGCTATTTTCACAGATGGCAAGTACTTGTATTCACCTGCATCAAATCTGCCTTTGCAATAGCTTCCTGGTCAGCTATAAGATGATGGCTCTGATGAAGCCCATACATTCTGCAAACAGAGTTTCCTGGTTATTCTGAAATAACTGTGGCAAAGTCCATTTCCATTATAGCAACATACTTCAACATTATGTTTGTCAGTGGAAATGTGAGTATAAATACATTCCTCTTATAAGTTTTTTAGTATCTATTTTTGTAAGTTTTTCATTGATACTACCAAGAATCTGAAGATAGCATCATTAAAGTTATCAGAAATTTTCAGTTATTTTAAACACAAAGCCAAATATAAGACAGTATGTTTATGAAAGCAAATTCATGTTTCACATTAAAAATTTATAGGAGTGGGCATTTAGCCTACTGGTTAACATGCCCATGTCACGTATCAGAGTGCCTGGGTTCAATATTGGCTCTAGCTCCTTATGTCAGTTTCCTGGCAATGCAAATCCTGAGAAGCAGTGATGATGGTTCACATGATTGGATTCCTGTCATCCACAAAGGAGACTTGGATTATGTTTCCAGCTTCCAGCTCTGGCCCTGGCCCAGCCAAGGCTATTGTGGACATTTGGGAAGTGAACCAGTTGATGGAGAACCTATCTCTTTGATTCTTTTTCATCCTGCCTCTTCTCAAACAAAAATTTTTAAAGGTTTTAAAGATTTTATTTGAAAATTTCACATAAGCTTAATGTTTAATGTGATCCCTAGTGTTTGTGTCCTATTTGCCATATTATCACATAATGAATATATTGTAAATGAGTGTACCCAACCAACCTTCTGATTTATTCAAAAGTGTCAAATAAAAATTGTAATTTGTATATGCCCTCTCATGTTGAAGAGGCAGAGAAATAATGTCATCAAGACTACAGCAGTAATTGAGACAAAGTCCCAGTTCTCATAGTGCTCTCATGCTTCAGGGAGAAAAAGCAAATAATAATAAAAAAAACTTCATGATGTGTGAGGAAGAAAAATATCAGTGAGTTTGTGTGGTGTAATGATATGAAAAATGTCGTTCTACTTGGCAGCTAATTGGGTGGCCTCTTTCAGTGGTGATCATGAAGTCCTCTGTTAGATGACATTTAAATTCAGATCTGCAGGTGCAGTAGAGGCTAGTCCTGTGATGACCAAGAACAGGAGTCATCAGGCAGAGGGCAGAGCCCATGAAAAGACCCTGAGGCTGGAAGGAAAAGAAAGGCCAGTTCAGTTACAACAACATATACAAGAGGGACGTGTGTAAGAGATGACTTCAAAAAGATGAGCAGAAGTCCCGTTGTGTAAGGGCACAGTAAGGAATTCATTCTAATACTGAGGGGTTAACTGGGAATGTGGCAGGCTGTGTAGAACTGTGTCAAATTCCTGGCCTCTGAAGTCATCCTCAGTGGCACAGATCTCAATTCTGCTATTTCCTAACTGTGTGTTATGGGTAAGTTACGGAATTCCCAGTGCCCTCATTTGCTCATTTTGAAATGTAGATGATATTAGCTCTACCTCAAAGGGTTGTTGACAGAATTAAATGAGTTAATTTTTGTAAAGCACTTGGCAGTAGGAAGTTTAAATAGGGGATGTATTTAATTAGGTAAACATATAGTCTTATTTTTGCTTATAAAGGATTATTCTGCTCCTATTGTTAATAGATCGTGGGAATAAATGAAAGAAATAGGGAAGCAAATTAGGAGGCTCTTCAGTAGAAGTTGGCTTGGATTATGGTAGATATGGAGATAAATACAAATATTTATATGTACAAGTCAGCAGTATGGAAGCTGATTTGAAATTATTTTCAAAAAGGATAATTTTAGACATACACTTAATACTATTGTGGTGTTCACATATTCCCTAGGCTCAAATGAATAAAAGTAAAATGTTAAGGGGGGTTGTTGTTTTAGCTAAAATTAACATCCAATGTGATGGAAATAAAAAAGTAAGCCTGTGATTCTTATCACATGACCAAGGTGAGGTTGTACCCTGGTAGTGGAGGTGATGGTCTGAGTGCCTTTAGGTTAGAGTGGAGAGGAAAGGGACATTCATTAAGGATATAAAGACCCTAACCTGTGTATATTGTGCCCTCTGCTGGTTGCTAAACAACTGAGTGAAGATCTGCCAATGGAAATGAAAGGAAAAGCTAAGTTATCCTCACCACCCTAAAATAAGCATTCAATTGGATATTGGGTATGAAAATTATTTTCCTAAGTCAAAATTAGAGTCTTCAAGGAACTGGGACTCTTTTATGTGTGATGCCTAATTCAGTTTATCACATGACTTTGTAGCTAAAATATCAAGACAGCACAACAGGAAAGTTTGCCATTTGAAAATATAACACATGAAATTCAAAATAATTATTTGAATAATAAATACATAATCATGAATGTTTTTAAATAACTGCTTTTCATGGGGAATTTAAATTTTTAAAGTTATGTTACTCTATTTTTATAAATTTATAATTTATAATTTTTATAAATTCTTAAAATAAGTTAACTTGAATACACAGTTTAGAAACATAGCTGTAAAAAAAAAAACTAATATAAAATCTCTACATATACCAGCATAACTCACTTCCTACATGAAAATAAAATAAACGTCCAGGAAACAAACTTCAGAAACTAAGTTAGGGTTGAGTAAGACTCATAGTGTAAACGGCTTTAAGAATACCTCTTGCCTTATTAGTAGAATTGGGCTGGAGCATTGGAACAGAATTGAGTTTTTAGGTGAGCATGACAAACTATGAGCCTCAGGTGCAAGCACAGGTAAATCTGGAATCAATTCTCTTGAATTCCTTTCTGATGCCCTCTTAAACCTGAACCGAGACATTAGATCCCTATCTCTGATGGGATGCAGTTGACAAGAACACTTTTCCTTAATTTATTACAGGGACAAATCATAAGCAACTCAGACAGCTTTCATCAAACACCACAAAGAAGGATAATCACATCTGGCCATGCCTGTCCAAAAAGTGTTAACTCATTTCTTTTGGAGTAACTGCAAACATTAACATTGATCATACATACTGAAGCTGGGAAAGGAAGAGACAAAGGTTAGTCACACATGCACAGTAGCCTACAAATGCCAGAGTATTGTCTGTCTCCCCAGTATGCATATATGGCCACTATTTCAACTTTCAGAGAGCCTTCCAGTCACACAATGGAAGGGGGAAAAGCCAGAGCAATGCTAAGCATAATTATTAGAGAAAACAGCATACTGTACTCCACTTTGCCCACGATTCCCTGGATAGGTTAACCTGCAATGTACGTAACAATATTCATGCCAACAGAAATAAAGCCAGGGTTGGAGAGATGTCTCAGTTTTAGTTGAAGGGAGATGTAGTTGGAGGAGTCAGCCAATCAATCAGTAAACATTTACCTTTGTCTGTAATGCAGAAACAAAATCAAATATTGTTGTTACTATTCTTTTTAATGAAGGAATAAACAAGGAGAAGCAGTGATTTCCATCCTTCTAAAATCAAGGGTAGGACTGAGATAGTCACACACTACATACTACAGATACGTATATTTGTGTGAGCAGCAGGAACACACTCTAGCAAACTCATTAGCCACATGTCCTTCAGTACGTCTGTGTGTATGTGTGTGGGGGGTCATTTCTCTGTTTAAAAAAAAAAAAAAGAAAAAATATTTAGGCTACCTTAATGTCATGTCTGTTATAGATCTCAAGTTCTATGAATCTCTATATCCAGCTAATTCACATGTATATAAAAGTGTTTTGTAGGGAAGACAGGGAATTTATGGAATTGTCAAAATGATGGGGATCAGCCAGATTGACTTCCTTCAAGTTTTGTAAAGGAAGTGGACCTTGGATTACATTTACGAAGACGCTTATCACACTGTGGCACCTATTACATGAGTTATCAAAATCCAGATAACTGTTAGAGAGTTTTGAAAGAGAAGAGAATGAGGTTTGAGAGAATTGTTGGTATAACTAATATAGGAAATGACATAGCTCGGAATTTTAAGATGGGAAGTTCATTTGAAATTAATGAATGAAATATTTCTACCCATTAAGACCTTAAAGGCTGGTGCCACGGCTCACTAGGCTAATCCTCCGCCTTGCGGCACCTGCACACCGGGTTCTAGTCCCAGGTGGGGCACCGGATTCTGTCCCGGTTGCCCCTCTTCCAGGCCAGCTCTCTGCTGTGGCCCGGGAGTGCAGTGGAGGATGGCCCAAGTGCTTGGGCCCTGCACCCCATGGGAGACCAGGATAAGTACCTGGCTCTTGCCATCGGATCAGCGCGGTGCGCCGGCCGCAGCGCGCCTGCTGCAGCAGCCATTGGAGGGTGAAGCAACGGCAAAAGGAAGACCTTTTCTCTGTCTCGCTCACTGTCCACTCTGCCTGTCAAAAAAATTTAAAAAAAGAAAGAAAAAAAAGACCTTAAAAGCCTTGATCATTTTTGGGAAAATTTGTGTATAAAAGAAAGTAGTGCCATTATTCTATTATTTGCTGTTTATCAAAAAATGTTAAGTACTTGAAAGGTGTAAGAGTTAGCCTCGTACTATACAGAGATAGAACAAGCACTCTGAAAGAGAGAACTTGATAACCAAAGGCAAGAATATGGAAGATAAGAATCCTTACAAGTACTCCTGTAGGATGAAAGCCTAAATTGTGAAGTAGGAAACAGTGGCAAATGCAGCTGAGAAGATGGTACCCATGTCATATTTCAGATCATGCTGCAACTGTAAGAAAACGTGGCACTCACATCATAGCCCATGCCAAGCTAAGAATCTTGGGGTTTATTTCAATACCAATAAATTAATGGTATAGTCATGCTTGCACTGTAAATAGAACAACCCAGCCACAGCATGGAGGGTGTGTTTGAAAGTGGCAGAACCAGTGACGGTGTTATGGCTGCCCCCTGCAAAGCCAGCATTACATATGAGCACAGGTTTGCATCCCAGCTGCTCCACTTCCAATGCAATTCCCTGTTAATGCACCTGGGAAAAGAGAAGATGGCCCTGCACCCATGTGGGAGACCTGGAAAATACTCCTGGCTTCTGTCTTCAATGTGGTCTAGCCCTGTTGTG
Organism: Oryctolagus cuniculus; assembly: GCF_051225735.1. Classification (NCBI taxonomy): domain Eukaryota; kingdom Metazoa; phylum Chordata; class Mammalia; order Lagomorpha; family Leporidae; genus Oryctolagus; species Oryctolagus cuniculus. Next base: position 65,435,565 of record NC_142880.1, on the reverse strand, counting down.
GCCATTTGAGCAATCAATCAGCAGATGAAAAATCTCTGTCTCTTTCCCTCTCTCTCTCTTTCTTGCTCTCTCCTCTCCTCTCTGTAAATCTGCCCTTCAAATCAATCAATCAATCAATCAATCAATCATTTTAAAAGTGCAGAACTCAAACAATATATTTCACTTTGTGTTTCTATGGGGGTGCAAACTGTTGAAATCCTTACTTAATGCATACTAAACTGATCCTCTGTAAAAAAAAAAAAAAAAGAAATTATCAATTCCCAACTTGACTCTCACTGGGATTAAACATGACAATAGGTCTGCTCTGATTTCATCATCATCTAAAAAAATCATCTATTATTTTTCACTTTATGTTTCTGTGTGGGAGCAAACTGTTGAAATCCATACTTAATGTATACTAAGCTGATCTTCTGTATATTAAGATAATCGAAAATGAATCATGATGTGAAGGGAAGGGGAGAGGGAGTGGGAAAGGGGAGGGTTGTGGGTGGGAGGGACGGTATGGGGGGGAAGCCATTGTAATCCATAAGTCGTACTTTGGAAAATTATATGCATTAAATAAAAGTTTAAAAAAAAAAAAAAAAAAGTGGCAGAACCAAAGACAGGCTCTTTCGATAGGCCAATGGTGATCATTAGTAGAAGAAATAGGAGGAAAAGAGCACAAGAATAGGCAGTTTTAGAAAATCAAAATAGGAGTGCTTGTTCAGTTGTTAGCTTTATAAAGTGGTGAAGAAGACCAACTAGATGCTTTGTATTCGTAATCATTAACAGAGAGCAGCAATGCATGTGAAACAGCAGGGTACTGGATGAAGGGGAGCAAGATGAGTTGGCACATGGCTTGAAACATGTTGAATCTGGAGAGAGTTCGAGGTATCGAAAATAGTATTCCTAATAGATACCATATTTAAGAAGGGGTCAAGACATTGATATTTATTACCAAAGACTAGATGATAGCTGAACATTGTGTTCGAATTATTATGTGGGATTGAGTTTAAATTTAAAAGAATTTAAACGTGTGTGTATGTGCCTTGTCATTAATAATGCAATAGACAAACTTGTGAAAAGATCAGGTAAATTGAGGCCAGTGCTGTGGCGCAGCACGTTAGAGCTCTGGTCTGAAGTGCCGGCATCCCATATGCGCTCTCTCTGCTATGGCCTGGGAAAGCAGTAGAAGATGGCCTAAGTCCTTGGGCCCCTGCACCCACATGGGAGACCTGGTAGAAGCTCCTGTCTCCTAGCTTGGATTGGTGCAGCTCCAGCCATTGAGGCCAATTGGGGAGTGAACCATCGGATGGAAGACCTCTCTCTCTCTCTGCCTCTCCTCTCACTGTGTAACTCTGACTTTCAAATAAGTAAATAAATCTTTAAAAAAAAAGATCAGGTAAATTAAAAGCAAATTATGTAACATTTGCTTTCTAGTGGCTGCTTCTACTACCTAGTTAAAGCATTTAGCACATCATAAATATTCAAGTAATGGTGACTATAACAATTAATTATAATTTATCATCAACTTGGAACTGGGGAGAAAAATAGGGGATGTGACAACTCTTGTTTCTTCCAAAATTAGGACTCATAAAATCCCAAAGATTAATGAAGCAACTATTTTCATAATTAAGTGGCTTGCAAAGTGAGAGTAAGGAGAAACACAGAGCTGGATTAAAGAGGAGGAAAAAAAATTGTAGCTGGTTTTTAGATTACCACAAAAAAGCAAAATGAGAAGACGTGGTAAAATAGGAGGGGAGAAATGGGAAAGAAGTGGGAGCATGATCAAAAAGACTTCGGAAGAAAAATCTATTGCAAGTGTTGTCTAACTCAACCTAAGGATTGTGGAAGATAGAGTTATATACAATTCCCTGAGGTGTCTATCTCAAGATAAAATGCGTCTTCATAACACATTTTATTCATTTTTGTCTATATCATTGTTTATATTTAAATTTCATTTTAAGCCCTTTTTTTCCTTTTAAAAAGATTTACTTATTTGAAAGGAAGAGTGAGAGACAGAGGGAGAAAATGGTGGAAAGGGAGAGAGAAAGACAGAGATACAGAGACAGAGACAGGGAGCGAGCAGTGGGAGGGACAAAGAGAGAAAGAAGCAGAAAAGAAAAATCTTCCATCCGTTGATTCACTTCCCAAATCTGGCAATAGCCAGAGCTTGCCCAGGTCAAAGGCTGGAGCCAGAAATTTTATCTGATTCCCCCATGTGTGTGACAGAGAGCCAAGTACTGGGGCCATCGTTCCAGTCTTTCCCAAGTGCATTAGCAGTAAACTGGATAGGAAGCTGGGACTAATCGGGATGCAAACTGGGCACTGTAATAGGGAATGCAGGCCTCCAGAGCAATGGCTTAACCAGATGCTGCACAGTGCCAGTCCCAGTCCCCTCTTTTCTGTCTGACTGATACAAATTATACAGTGCTACTTTACCCATTTTTTCCCATTAGATAGACAAATTATTGGTACTTTTGATTCTTGTGTTTCTCATTCCTAGATATGTAAACTCAAATCATGTTGTTCTCACTTGTTTTCACTTAGAATGTTAATCAAAAATTAAATATCATACAATTGTTATTATTGCTTTTTGTCAACTTTGACTCCAATGACATCATTGGCTCACTTCTCTTGGTTGTCCTGGTTACATGATTAATATTCACTTAATGTGAATCTGTTGAGTAAAGGTCCAAAGGTAGCAAGATTATAGCAATTAAATGTTAAAAAAAGGGATAAGGATTCAAAACTTACGTTCTGTAAGTAGTGATTGCATAGGAATGCTGAAAAGGTGTATGACATGTTCTTTCATTCATTGATTCTTTTTAATTTTAGTCTCTAGATCTAGAATTAGATTTAGATGTCACTCACTTAATTGGGCTCATATATTTTAGTGTTTCTTCTTTTTCTAAATTCACGTGAGCATGCATATATCTATACAAATACTAATTTCACATTATAAATTAAAACTCAGTGATTTCTTCACCTTCTTAGATTCCATAAGCAGAAGTAGTCTTGTTCTAATTTTTGTGTGGGCTTTAAAAACAGAATTCTATTTGACATTGAGGTGAGAGGCTTCTCTGGAACATATTTTTTTCTTGTTATTAAAATTCGTCTTTCAATGAATTCCATAGGGCAGCAGTACTCAAACCTTTTAGCTGCAGACTTCTATATGCTTTACATTTTTACAGTGTACACTTTTAATATTTGACTCAATAAAAGACAACTGAACTTTCATATTGGCTTCTGCATTTAAGCCTTTACAATATGTTGTTTTGGTTGAAGAAAAATCTGATTTTGTACACTTACATATTTGAGAAAGAGAGGTGCATTTTAATAGATTATTCAGATAGCTGATAGATTCTTTCATATTACACCAATACTGAAATGTCTTTGTTTCTTGAAGGTTAGTAGCAATGTGCAGGCTAAAAACATATCATTGTACTTTTCATACTCTGTTGCCTTAACTCCATTCATTTATCTTGCATTTGGAGGATGATTCTGTCACCTCACATGTCAGTCATTTATACAGTGGTGGATCTTTGAGTTCTCAAGATCTTGCAAATGTGGTCACATTTCATGACTTGTATCATGCTATGGCATGTAGTCCTGGATAACTCCACTGTATAACTGTGCAAGAGTGAGTATGAAAAAGACAGAAAATGACTTGATTGTAATATTGGAAACCCTGGAAGGATTTGAGGACTCCTAAGAATTTGTGGGCCATACTTTGAGAATTAGTATTATAGGGATATTGGTTCCCTTGTTAAAAACATAATGAAACTTTTTGCAAACTCTGAGTTTTGGCTTAACTATATATTTTCTTTTTTTATTAGTTAATAAAATAAAAATACTAGGTGTTAGAACATTTGAAAAACATTTTAGAAGAAATCACTGCAGGTTGGGAACAGTTGCCTATTTTTATGTATCAGTTATTAATGACCAAAAACTCTATAGTTCTGACAAGCGTAACAGATCACATCACGTAGATTCCGCATACCCTCATTTCACCCTGGCAAGCCTAGCTGGTATGATTCACACATTCTAACAGTAGTATATGAGAGTACTCACATGTATGAACATATTTTCCTTGAAGAATATAGGAAATCTGGTGAATTCAATATACTTTTTGCTGATAATAAATATGAAAGGATTCAGAAAAAAAATGTATGGTTATGAGTCATTCAAGTCTTTTCATGTTTACTTTTTAATTGACTCAGGAATAATTTCCATGGACATAGCTAAATTCCATTTTTAAACTTCCTTGAAAACCAAATATGAGCTCTATACTGAATAGTACATGATAACTTTCTATTGTTTAATATCTTATTTAATTCTTAGGCAAGCATGGAGTATTTGCCAAGAATCAGTTGGCTTGAAATGTTAAATAATATTAATATTCCAGGATGCTAGCTAATCATTATGAGATTTTATTGATTGACACACAAATAATTGTTAAATGATTTTTAAAAGCACACATTCATTTCCTTTTATATGTGCATGTATAAGAAATGAATTATTAAATGATGTTTTTCCTTCTGAAAGAAGACAACAGATATGAAGTTTGTATGCATGGTTTTTGATTTACTATTCTGGAAAAATGAGATTCATATCTTCCATTATTTTGTGTGATTTTTGCTATGTGCAGTTTATTTTTTACATCTTATTCTTGTGGTTTCTGTGTATCTAGTTTTTTTTTTTTCAAATTCCATTTTCCCTTCTATTGGCTTGAAGCCATAAACTATTGCTGTATATTGATTACTCTAAATATTTGACATAATTTACAAGTTCTAAATTTTGTTCATTTATCCCTTCCTCTCAAACTTCCTAGAATGTTCCCTTCATAAATATTGAGAAGAGAAGACAATGCATTGAGTTTATCTTATATTTTAATGCCTATAAATAGTCATTTATTGTTATTGATATTTTACAGAAAAGTTTTTTTCAATAATCACTGTGAGTTTATAAACCATACTGCTCACCTTTTCATTTTATGTCTTAGTTCTTTCTTCTTACTATCATTCTCTCTGTGTCAAGGACTCTCTTTGCTTTGTTTTGTTTACTTTCAATTTATTCATGGTATCCTTACCTATAAAAATAACTCTAAAAGCTACTTGGTTCTAATTAGACAGTTATTTTATCTTGCACTTATAGATCAACTCAACCCTTATTCTACCTTTCAATTTATGCCAAGGTTACAATTTTAAGCTTTTTTTTATTATTTCTCTTTTGCAATTTATAAAATTTCCATGACATTACTGTTCTTTAAATTGAAAAGAAATGTTTAGAAATATGTTTTATTATATATATTTCCTTTTTGGTATTCCTTATGCCTCAGTGCTCTGAGGATTCTTCCCTTGCAGTCATTCTGGGACATTTGTATCTATCAGTTAGTTTGAATATTCCCTTCTTTTCTCATTCTTTTTGTTTGTCTCCTTTTCAGACTTCCAATTATATACTAGCTAAGTCTCCCATGATCTCCAATTTTATACTTTCCATGATTTCACGTTTTTATGCCACATTATGGGCAATTCTTCTCTCCCAAATTGTTATTCTTTATCTAGCTATGCTGTATCAGCCATTTAGCCATCTAGAACATTTTCTATTTTAATCTTTGTATAATTATCTTTAGAATAAGAATCACTATTTTGGTTCTTCTCAAATATGTTCTTTTTAAGAATAGTATACAAATGGTTTTTAGACTTTGAGAGCCTCCAAAACTCAATTTGGAGTTTGGTGTTGGTAGTGACAGAATGATGGAGAGAGGCACCTTTGTTTTGAGCAACACACATCCGACCCTGGTTACACGCATCACCACAGACTGGGGCAAGGACCCAAAAGCAAGGTGATAGTGAGTGCTGTGCTTTCTCTAATACATTTTGTGCATATGCAAGCTTGAGTTTCCTCTAAAACCTAGAAATTGACTATGGTCTCATAGTTGCAGGTGAGAGTGAATGAATGAGATATTGCTATTAATGTCTTCTTAATTAAACCCCAGGTACCCTGGTTTGTGGGAACATAAAATATAAAGCAATATTTAAAATTAGTTTGGAAAGTGACTGGATAGTAACATGAATGTCATTGTAATAGCAGACTACTCTCAAATGTGACCATCAATTGATAGATATGTTAAGGTGGCTATTTTGTCATAAGATTCTAATATGATTCCTCTGATGATGAAATCTAGGATGGATATTTAATCTCTCTCTCTCTCTCTCTTTTTTTTTTTTTTTTTTTTTTTTTTGGACAGGCAGAGTTAGACAGAAAGAGAGAGACAGAGAGAAAGGTCTTCCTTCTGTTGGTTCACCCTTCAAATGGCCACTACGGCCAGCGCACTGCACTGATCCGAAGCCAGGAGCCAGGTGCTTCCTCCTGGTCTCCCATGCGGGTGCAGGGCCCAAGCACTTGGGCCATCCTCCACTGCACTCCCCAGCCACAGCAGAGAGCTGGACTGGAAGAGGAGCAACCGGGACAGAATCCGGCGCCCCAACCAGGACTAGAATCCGGAGTGCCAGCACTGCAGGCGGAGGATTAGCCTAGTGAGCCGCGGCGTCAGCCAAGGATATTTAATCTCTTGCACAGACCTCACCTTCTCTCTCCGACTCTCCCAACATAACTCAGTACAATCAAAGTGAAATAATCATCCTAAATATTTACTATTAAAATATACATTAGGATAACAGTTAATTAAATGGTATTATATTAGGAATTTTTGGTAAATTGGTAGATTTTAGCTGTTTTGTCACATGAAGTTAATTATATGAGATGATAGATATGTTTATTTGCTTTATTTAAGTACCCACATAGCTACCCCATAGCATCCTGCTGTAAATCTCAAATATAAATAAATTTATTTAAAAACAAAAAATTAAAGAAACAACGAATATTGTTCAAAATACCATCGAATTGATTTGACTGATTATTTCAACTGAGCCATTGCTGTTTTTTCGTAGAAAGACTTATCATGACACTGCTGCATGCATATGTAATAGAACAAAGATCTGTAGGAGGATTCTTATAATGTGCTAAATAATTTCCATTAAGGTGACCCTATCAAAGAAGAATGATGTATGTGAATAAAATAGATTTTAATGAAATAATACCATTCACGGAAAAGTCATGTATTGAACAAATGAATGTTTAAAAATGTTTCTATTAGCCTAAAGTAAAATATGGGCAGGGATTTGTGTTTGTGTACAAAAGATAAAGAAATTTTAGTTTGGATTTGCCAATATCCATAAGTAAATATTCCTGATATGCTTTTTCCATGAAACAAGTTAAATAATTCAGCAACTCAACTACAGACTGATGAATAAGCCATTTTCTGCAGAGTACCACTATTCTGCCTCTTTGTCAAATCGCTTTTGAAAGCATTCACTCATCACTGATTAATTCCCTGACAAGACACCTACCTTCTATTTCTCCAAGTGTACATAATTCTTCATGTTTTATGAATAATTCTACACATAATTCAGTTGTTATTTATTCTCAAAAATAATTAAACTTAAGAATCAATTGAATAATTTCACATGCAAAACAAAGATTAATAAAACTGAGGGCATTGGGTTTTTCTGAAGAATATACAATGGTCCAGTGGAATCTTTGAAAACATTGGACAACTTTAAATTCAATAACATGAAAAGATTAAGGGAAATAAAAAAAAAGATAAAGGAAGAAATACAGCTTAACATCCTGGGTAAAATTTGACTAAAATAATGCTAAATTGAGGTTTTCTTAGTGTTAACATTGGTTTCTCCTTCCCCCATTTCTTTCTCTTCCCTCTTTCTCCCTCCTCATTCCCTCCTCCCTTCCTTTTGTTTGCTCTCCTCCCTGCCTTCCTCCTTCCATCCTTCATTTCATACTTCCTTTCTTTTTCCTTCATTATTTGTTTCATTCCGCTCCTTATTCATCTTTTTAAAATGAATTCTTCAAAGTGGCACATTTACTTACTGCTGGCAAACTTCTTTTGGCTAAGGCACATTCGATGTTTTGGTTCTTGTAGGATTGTCATACTTCAGTCAAACAACTTCCTTCTTTTTACTTCCAGCCATTCTCTGTTTTCCTTTTAACTAATTCACTAGAGATAATTATTTTTTTTAAAGTTTTGCTTCCTGGTTTAGTTTAGTATGCTACTCCTAAAATACATTGTGCTTCTCCTAATGTAAACACAGTTAGACCAAGCTGCCTTGAGGTAGTAGCAAAGTCTTCAACATTTATTTGCGAAAGCTGATGAGAACAACCCTTTCTCATCATCAAGCACACCTTCATCTTTCTGCTCATAGTACTTGCTAAACATTAGCTTCTCTTTGTTTACCCTTTTCTCTGTGAGCTTTTACTCTCTATAAGAGGTTCTCACTTCCATTTTCATTTATTACTGCATTCAGTTTTGCATGCAAACAATCGTTAATTGGATATTTACTCTGTTCTAGTCATAAGGATAGAGTGGTGAAATAGACTCTAATGGGGGGTTCACACACAATGTCATCATAATTTTTGGATACTATTGTGATGAGAATACACACTCAGCCTATGAGCTTTCTGTGGGTATGGGCACTAGGAATGAAACGCAGAAAAATAATAAAAGTTGTACATAAGTTTACTTGTTAGAAATCATCAAGAGAAACAAAGAGAATGTCCCAAGCAATTGAAATAACCTATGAGCCTGAGGAAGTGAAATAAAAGAAGATGTGATACACTGAAGGATAAATTTGGTAGGATTGGAAATAGTGAGCATGAGAGAAGAATTAAGAAAAACATGTTAGGTGAAGTTGAATCTAAGGTATATTCATTTTTAAACATTTATAAGGAGTTTACCATTTTGAAGAGATCTATCTGGGGCTACAAGAAGCCATAGAAATTATTTAAGTAGCAGGTTTATAGATTCAGTCTGGCTGCAATGAGTAAAGTGACTGGAAGGGGACATTGCCAGAGGCACAGTGATCAGTTTTTTCGAGAGCCCAGGCAAAGAACAGTGGAGGCTGGAGATGGGGCTATTGAAATGAAGAGAGATGAGTAGGAGCAAAACTTCAGGAATAGTATCAATAGGATAAGGAAGTAAGAAAAATGAAGAAGTCAAAAATAATGGTCATATTAATCTCTCAGGAAACTAGGTAGACAGAATTTATTAACTGTCATAAGAAATATCAAAGAAGCATGCTTGGATGTCATAGAAATACATAAAACACAGATTTGGCAACATTTAATTTTAATTGCTTGTGGGACACGTTAGCACAATTAGTAAATCATTATCTTGAGACGTTTCAGGGTTGAAGACACATATCTAAAAATAGTGCATGTGGCATTGAGATGTAGAGCATGGATAAGAATACCTGCCTTATAGAATTTGTGGAGTAAGAGAAAAACTTGGTTGAAGATGGAAACCATGAAACACTTGCATTTATGGACAGTAAGGAAAGAAATATCAAAGGTGATTTGCATGCAGCAATCAAAAAGGAATGTGGATTCATGAAGAGAAAAAATAAATAGTTTCAAGAGTAAGAACATGGAAAATACCCTATGTAATAAAATAAAATCTAGAAGAATTCCTTGAGTGTATATCATTTTTATTTTTGCTTCTTAGGCAGAACACAGTTAATGAGATACAAGTAAATCTGTTCAGTGTCAAAAATGTAGAAAGTAAATATTCAAACATAAAAAGTAGCACAGTATCATCTGCTTAACAGACATTTAAAATATTTTTTCTGACAGCAATGAGAATTCCAGTTTTTTCACATCTTTGTCAACAGTTGATATGGTTAGTACTTTTCTTTTTTTATTTATTTAAAATTTATTTATTTTTAAATATGTTTAAGGTGAATAAATCTCATGTATTTCATATATGCAGATTTAGGAGCCTTGTAATATGTTCCACCCTCCCCTCCCTCTTGCCCTTGCTCCCACCCTCCGTCTTTCCTTTCCCATTCCTTCCTTTAATTTTTACAATGATCTACTCACAGTCTATTTTAAACTCATATTATGAACCCTACACTAAGTAGGGAATTAAAAAAATAGTAAGAAGATAAAAAAGCACTGTTCCTTAACAATAGAGACAAGGTCTTTAAACAATCATTGAATCTCAAAATGTGAATGTCAGTCCAAAACCTTGCATTTTTTGGTACTCTGTTAGTTGCCACAGAGAGGGAAAACATATGGTATTTGTCTTTTTGGGACTCACTTAATTTACTAAGTATAATGGTTTCCAAGTTGTATTTTTGTTGCAAAACACAGGATTTCATTCTTTTTAATGGCTGAGTAGTATTACACTATATATATATATATATATATATATATATATTTGTGAGATACATCTATGTAATGGTGTTATATATATATATATATATATATATATAATGGTATATGTGTATCAATTTCTTTATCTAGTCATCAGTTGACAAACATCTGGGTTAATTCCATATCTTAGCTATTGTGAATTGAGCTGCCATGAACATGGGGATACAGATAACTCTTTCATGTGCTGATTTCATTTTATTTGGGTAAATTCCCAGGAGTGGAATTGCTGGGACATATATCTATTTTCAGCTTTCTGAGGTATCGCCATACTGTCTTCCACAATGGTTGTACTAGTTTAAATTGCCATCAACAGTGGATTAGGGTATTTTTTTTTCCCACCACATCCTCAGCAGCATTTGTTGTTTGTTGATTTCTGTTTGAGAGCCATTCTAACTGGGGTAAGGTGAAACCTCATTGTGGTTTTGATTTGCATTTCCCTGTGGCTAGTGATCCTGAGCATTTTTTCGTGTGTCTGATGGCCATTTAAATTTCATCTTTTGGAAAATTCCTGTTCAAGTCCTTGGCCAATTTCTTTCTTTCTTTCTTTCTTTCTTTCTTTCTTTCTTTCTTTCTTTCTTTCTTTCTTTCTTTCTTTCTTTCTTTCTTTCTTTTTTGACAGGCAGAGTGGAGAGTGAGAGAGAGAGAGACAGAGAGAAAGGTCTTCCTTTGCTGTTGGTTCACCCTCCAATGGCCTCCACGGCCAGCGCGCTGCCGCCGGCGCACCGCGCTGATCCGATGGCAGGAGCCAGGTACTTCTCCTGGTCTCCCATGGGGTGCAGGGCCCAAGCACTTGGGCCATCCTCCACTGCACTCCCTGGCCACAGCAGAGAGCTGGCCTGGAAGAGGGGCAACTGGGACAGAATCTGGTGCCCCGACCGGGACTAGAACCTGGTGTGCTGGCGCCGCCAGGCGGAGGATTAGCCTAGTGAGCTGTGGCGCCGGCTGCCAATTTCTTAACTCGATTGTTTTATTATTGTCAAGTTTCTTGAGCTCTTCATGGACACTTGACATCAATCCTTTATCAGATGTGTCCTTGACAAATATTTTCTCTGATTCTGTCAGTTAGCTATTTGCTTTGCTGGGAGTTTCTTTACAGCACTGAAACTTCTTAGCTTGATGTAATACCATTTGTGTATTTTTACTTTTATTGCCTGCACTTCTGGGGTCTTTCCAAGAATTCTTTGCCTTTGTCAGTGTCTTACAGAGATTCCCCAATGTTCTCCTCTAGTAATTTGATGGTGTCAGGCCATAAATTTAGATCCTTGATCCATTTTGAGTTTATTTTTGTATAAGGTGTAAAGTAGTGGTCCTGTTTCATATTTCTGCATGCAGAGATCCGATTTTCCCATAACTATTTTCCCATCATTAATTCAGGGATTGATTTTAGCTCCTTATCATTTTTTTTAAAGATTTATTTATTTGTTTGAAAGTCAGAGTTTCAAAGAGAGAGAAGGAGAGGAAGAGAGAGAGAGAGAGGTCTTCTATCTGTTGGTTCACTCCCCAACTAGCCACAAAAGCCAGAGCTGAGCCAATCTGGAGCCAGGGTCCAGGAGCCTCTTCTGGATCTCCCACATGTGTGCAGGGGCCCAAGGCCTACTGATATTTTTGTCTGTTAATTTTATATCCTGAAACTTTATCAAACTCCCCTAAGAGTTCTAATAGTCTTAGTGGAGTCTTTTGGTTCCCCTATATATACAGAATCATAAGCAAACATGGAATTGGTCCCAAGAAGCAGTATTTTTTTTCTTTTTTTTTCTTTTTTTTATCTTTTATTTAATGAATATAAATTTCCAAAGTACGACTCATGGGTTACAATGGCTTCCCCCCCATACCGTCCCTCCCACCCACAACCTTCCCCTTTCCCACTCCCTCTCCCCTTCCATTCACATCAAGATTCATTTTCGATTATCTTAATATACAGAAGATCAGCTTAGTATACCTTAAGTAAGGATTTCAACAGTTTGCTCCCACACAGAAACATAAAGTGAAAAATAATAGATGATTTTTTTAAATGATGATGAAATCAGATCAGACCTATTGTCATGTTTAATCCCAGTGAGAGTCAAGTTGGGAATTGACAATTTCTTCTTCTTCTTTTTTTTTTTTTTTACAGAAGATCAGTTTAGTGTACATTAAGTAAAGATTTCAATTGTTTGCACCCCCATAGAAACACAAAGTGAAATATACTGTTTGAGTACTCGTTATAGCATTAAGCCTCAATGTACAGCACATTAAGGATAGAGATCCTACATGAGGAGCAAGTGCACAGTGACTCCTGTTGTTGACTTTACAAATTGACACTCCTGTTTATGGCATCAGTAATCTCCCTATGCACCAGTCATGAGTTTCCAAGGCTATGGAAGCCCCTTGAGTTCTCCGACTCTTATCTTGTTTAGACACGGTCATAGTCAAAGTGGAGGTTCTCTCCTCCTTTCAGAGAAAGGCACCTCCCTCTTTGAAGACCTGCCAAGAAGCAGTATTTAAAGATGAGGCTCTATAGTTGGGTAACTTGTTAAACAGGTGGCAGTAAGAACCCAGTCATAGGTCTTAGGAGACTTGTTGAAAGTCTGTGGCTTTCCTTGGCAGTGTGATTGCACAGACTTTGATTTATACTGAGCTTGACCTAGATGTAGGCTGAAGAGGATAGACTAGCTGTTTGAGAAGAACGGGGAAAATGACTCTGAGTACTACTGGAGTGAAGTATCTGTTGATAAATGTCATTGGTGTATTGAAATGAGAAAATGAGAATCTCAGATATATTAATCAGGAATTTAAAGCAGAATGTGTAAGTTGAGAGTATGTGTGTGGCAGTGATTAAAGAGACCATCATCTCATGTGCCAGAGGGAAGACAGAGCTTAAAATGAAACACAGGCATTGATTGTAAAAGAAACTATTTTTAGTTCAGGTGTTACCTAACACCAACCACAGTTTTGATCGGGGAAGTAATCTCCTAAGATCTGAGATGGAGACTATTCAGCTTAGGTGCACTTGAAAGTCTTTGATCCAGCACAATGTGCCGGCCGCGGCGGCCACTGGAGGGTGAACCAACGGAAAAGGAAGACCTTTCTCTCTGTCTCTCTCTCTCACTGTCCACTCTGCCTGTCAAAAAAAAAAAAAAAAGATAGAAAATCTTTTTTTTTTTTTTAATTTTTTGATAGGCAGAGTGGACAGTGAGAGAGAGAGAGACAGAGAGAAAGGTCTTCCTTTGCCATTGGTTCACCCTCCAATGGCCGCCGCGGCCGGCGCGCTGCGGCCGGCGCACCGCGCTGATCCGATGGCAGGAGCCAGGAGCCAGGTACTTCTCCTGGCCTCCCATGGGGTGCAGGGCCCAAGCACTTGGGCCATCCTCCACTGCACTCCCTGGCCACAGCAGAGAGCTGGCCTGGAAGAGGGGCAACTGGGACAGAATCCGGTGCCCCGACCGGGACTAGAACCCGGTGTGCCGGCGCCGCTAGGCGGAGGATTAGCCTATTGAGCCGCAGCGCCGGCCCAAGATAGAAAATCTTTGATCCTCCAATTGACTGAGTCTCTGGACCTGCAAAAGTGCAAAAGTGGCCTTATATTTTTGTTGGTGGATGAAAAAACCCTTTGCTTAAAGGGTATTTGGGACTCTCAAGTGAAGTAAATGGCTTTAAAAGACAACACTTCCCTTCTTTGGCATTTATACCTGTACACCCTCATGACCACTATACTCATAACTTGTATAAGTCTCTCGTTGACCTTACTAGGGAAGTAGGAGGAGGAACTGTAAATTTGCATACCATGTATTGGAAATAAACTCTGTAGACAACATATTTACAGTTGTGATTTTGAAAGCAAAAAATGGAAATTAAATTAACTTCAAGTTACCTGAGGATTACTAATAGTTTGCACTTTCTTTAAGATAATACTTTGTTTTGATTTCTAGTACAGGTATTTTCAGTGTTCCCATTTATGACCCAATTAAGTTAAAAAATCCAATTCAAATTTAAAATCTTATCAAACAAATGAACACTGACACATAATCTGTTTCATACTTTTTATTGAATTTTATCTATGCCTATTAAAAATAAAATTAGTTTATTTAAGGAAGCTGAATTGTAGTGTCATTTTTTCTCATTATGCTTTCTCACCATATTGCTATTATTTTAATATTCTGAAATTATTTCAAACATATGAAATCTAAAGAAACTTTAGATAGTAATATGTAATTGTTCCAGGGTTCTAAAGTCTGTCACCAGTTAGGTGTCTTTTCCAGGGCCAAAGTCTCATATATTTTCTAGACATTCCCTAGAGGTAATGACGATGTAACTAGATTTTCAAACTCTATCTACCTCATGGAGAAAATAATCTAATATATTTTAAGTTGATTCAGAAGTATTTCAGTTGAATACTAAACCTATTATCTCTATATAATGAGTTGATGATCATTTTATCGATACAGAAAGAGTGAAAAATATTTCTTGATTAAAAGAAAATTGTTTCATCAAAATGTTTTGAGCTGGAGGACATAATGTTGAATGAATTAAGATGGAAACAGAGAGACAAATACTGCATTTTATTACTTATATGTGAGAGCTAAATTTTTTTTTTTAAAAAGCACAAAAAAGAAATACCATGTGCATTAGTTTTGCCTCAAATACAGTGTTTTGTTAAACTTTAATTATTTGTCAAATTGTTAAGAATTATTTACTACTATAGTTTTTATTTTTATTTATTTATTTTTTTGACAGGCAGAGTTAGACAGTGAGAGAAAGAGAGTCAGAGAGAAAGGTCTTTCTTCTGTTGGTTCACCGCCCAAGTGGCCGCTATGGCCAGCACGTTGCTGCCTGCGTGCTGCGCCGATCCAAAGCCAGGAGCCAGGTGTTTCCTCCTGGTCTCCCATGAGGGTGCAGGGCCCAAGGACCTGGGCCATCCTCCACTGCACTCCCAGGCCACAGCAGAGAGCTGGACTGGAAGAGCAGCAACCAGGACAGAATCCGGCACCCCGACTGGGACTAGAACCCAGGGTGCTGGCTCCGCAGGCAGAGGATTAGTCTAGTGAGCTACAGCGCCGGGCACTACCATAGTTTTAATGATATTGTAACAATTTTAAAATTTTCTCTACATGATGGAAGTTGGATATCCATTTGATCGGACTGTTGTTTATACTCCTTATCTATTTTCTTGTTCAACTATGGTCCTTTTACTTTTTATTTATTGAATTCTTTCTTTAGTAGAGCATTATGCATTTGACTATGAAGTCAATTACAAATGTTATCTCAAAAATCATAAATAGAATGTTAAATTGGAAAAAACTGTTGGATGTAAATTCCAGGTATACATAAGAATTGGGGATTTGTGTGCAAATATATTTGTTAATGCATGGCAACAGGGAGAGAGAGCCAGCATCTGTGTAGGGTCATGTACCTTTCCACTTGAAGAAGTGTCTTTGAAAACTTACATACCTCAGAGGACCTCTTCAGTCACATTATTCCAGTAGGGTCCAACTGTGATCCTGGGGTCTTAGGACTTCAAAGGCAGAATGTGAGTGGCCATGTCAGTTGCAGAAACAGATTTGGCTCCTCCATTCTCTGTTCAATGAAAGCAGCCTCATTTTTATCTGGTGAATATCTTGGACCTCTAAATAGCATTACAATTGAAGAGAAAACAATTATAGTTGAAAGCAATTGGCCTAATTGACAGTCAAGAGGAAGATGATTATAGATTTTTGTCCTAATGGATTTTATTTGCCATGGTAGGTTATTTGCTTGGAATAGTAACTTACTCACTTCACTGTCACATCTTAATATTGTTACACTATCACTCTGCCTGTCAAAAAAAATATTGTTACACTATATGCATGAAAAAATTAATCCCTGAATTGATTGTGCACTGCAAAATAAAATTACTCTATCTTAATTGTCTTTTACTTACCTTAGAAGTTATTTAACCAAATTGTAATCAACATCTTTTTCCTTGGATTCCCAATCCTTGCCTCCACTCTCCTTAACCTTTATTCATTTCATTCTTTTTTCTATATTCCACTTAAAATCATCTCCTCAAAGAAGTCTTTAATCCCCCACTTTTTTCCTCCCAGTTATATTTCCTTTTTTAGATTTACAATGCAAGCTAGTAAAGCCTTACCTATCTCAACCAAATGGTAATCTCCACGAGGACCATCTCTGTTTCACGCACCACTGTGCTCCAAGTTGAACAGATTTCATGCTTAACACATGCTGTATAAATGCCCAGGGGAACAAATATATCTGAGGAACATTTAGTTCAGTTAACAACGTGGCCTACTGTCAGCAGTTCTGGGTGATTTTTCTAAGAACCTCTCTTTGCTCTTTTCTTGTTTGCCTACCTCTTCTCATGGCATACATTCATGAATGCAGCTGCCTACTAACTGACATCACTCTCCATTTTCAGTCAAATCATGATCAAGCATCATTTGACTACTCCATAACATGTCTGCTTTTACTTCATCTACTACTTACTGTTGTAGATCTTTACTCTTTGCCGAATTGGTCTACGAACTACTCCTTGCTGAACCTATATTTACTGTCAACTCTGAAATACTGCTTGTGCTGATATTCTTTTATGGAGACTTTCCAGGTCACATGGATCACATTGTTCTTGCCTGTCTATTGAAATATTACATATATCCAGCATTCTATTGTTTTTGTGTATTGCTTCATTGCTTTTGATTAAATAACATTCATGTTACATCATGTATACTTTTGAATCCAAAGCAGGAACTCAATAAATAAATGGTGATTAACTGATAAATAGCATCTATGTCAGTATCCTTCCCTCATAAATTTTCAGATTTTCCCTTCTGTTGAAATAATGTTAATTTTGAAACAATTTCAAGGCAAGAATTAAAAGTACAGAAGTCACTAGCCCAGGACTTAAAACACATTTTTCAAAAGAGGAAATCCAAATGGCCAACAGAAACAGAAATATGAACAGACACAAGAAAAAATGTTCAGGATCACTAGCTGTCATGGAAATGCAAATCAAAACCACAGTGAGGTTTTACCTTACCCCAGTTAGAATGGCTTTCATACAGAAATCAACAAACAACAAATGCTGGCAAGGATGTCGGGGGCAGGGGGAAGGTACCCTAATCCACTATTGGTAGGAATGTAAACTGGTATAGCCACTTTGGAAGACAATCTGGAAATACCACAAAAATCTAAATATAGACCTACCATATGACCCAGCCATCCCACTCCTGGGAATTTTACCCAAGGGAAATGAAATCAATAAACAAAAGAGCTATCTGCACCTCCATGTTTATTGCAGCTTAATTCAAAATAGCTAAGACCTGCAACCAATCTAAATGCCCATCAACCGAAGACTAGATAAAGAAATTTTGAGATATGTACACTATGGAATACTACACAGTGGTAAAAAAAATGAAATCCAGTCATTTGCAACAGATGGATGAATCTGGAAAACATCATACTTAGTGAAATAAGCCAGTCCCAAAGGGACAAATACCATATGTTTTCTCTGATCTGTGAGAACTAACAGAGAACCTAAAATGAAATCTGTAAAAGTGAAATTCACACTTCAAGAAGGGATGACTTGAGCTTCCCTTGTCTTGACTATCTAGGAACAGTATTGTTTTCTTTGTTTTTTCATCTTTTTTTTCTTCATACTATTTGTTGAGCTCTTTACATAACAGAATTAATCATATGTGTATAAAGTTAGTTGAAAATAGATCTCAGTTAAAAAATGAGTGGGAATTAGAGAGAGAGGAGGAAGTTTGCAACTACAAAGCTGTATAGTTCTGTATTCATTTCTATGGACTTTTAAGTGTATAGTTTAAAAACTTGTCATCGACTCCAAATCCCATTAAACTTGGTGGTAAAAATGCTGTCATAATTGTTAAAGTGATCGTATTAAGTGTTAAAGTGAACATATAGGTAGAATTAAGTGATATATTAAGATCATATAAATAGGATCAAGTGCCCGGCATTAATAATAGAATTAAAAAGAAGAGAATGTCCAACATGGAAAGCAGTCCACACAGCAGACTCATAGAATGACAATCACCTTAAGTAACACCATGACCTCAGAATCAGCCCTTAAGCTTCCTGGTCTGGCTGAAAGGCCTGAGAGCATTTCAGGCATGGAAAGCCAAGACATGTGGCAGAAAATGTTCTACATGAAGGATTTCTGTGAGATTCCAGTGAAAAGAAGTGGCCATCAAAGAAAGATGTACTTTTCTCTAAAGAGATAACTTCCACTTTGCTTATGGCCTTGTCCAAATGCTGATGGAGTTTGTGGACTCAAAAGGCTTCCATAACCTAGGCAGCTCATGTCAAGAGTCTTGGGTGGTCACTGACACCATACATAAGAGTGTTAATTGTTAAATTAGCAACAGGAATCACTGTGCACTAACTCCCCATGCAAGACCTCTGCCCTCAATGAGAAACCATTTCTACTGCTTTCCCAGGCCATATCAGAGAGCTGGATTAGAAGTGGAGCAGCTAGGAGTTGAACCAGCACCCATGTAGAATGCTGGCACTGCAGGTGATGACATTACCTTCTAAGCCACAGTGCTGGCACCTATCAGTATATATTCTAAGGTTTGTTGATTGTTCATGACTATCTTAGGGTGTCCACAGACTTGAGTACTTATAAAACTTGATTTGAATTGTGGGCTAGGTTGCCCGAAGCAATGGTGAGGTTTTTAAAATTAGCTTCATGAGATATAGCAGCATCTTCTAGTATTACAATAGAAGAACTCACTAAGGAGTTTCCTGCCAATAGCACCTTCCAGAAAAAAATCAAGCGAAGAGATAGGTAAAATATGTCTGTCCTAAAGTGCAACAGCCTTGATAGGACAAAAGGTTTTACTTATCAAAAAGATAAAAGGTATTTGATATTTCCATTGGTTCACAAGAGTAAGCAGACTTGTCTTCTGTGTGCACCTGTGAGGACTCAGGAAGTAGAACTTCAGTCTTTGACAAGTGTACACAGCTTGGGATGCTCTGTAATTTTGCTGATGCAGGAGTACTCAGCAGCATCTGGTATGGTCCTTCCATTTAGGCTGTAGTTGCTCTAAGGGGGAATCCCTCCTTCCAAGTCTTTAATAAATATGTCTCCTGGTGATATAGGCTGTTCATGACTTGGGATCTGGCACCAGGAGAATTTTATTGCCATAATCCATGAGAGCCTTTTGTACCTGACCTATATTTATAATATGTTTTATCTGAGCTTAAGTCTCTGAATCAAAGAAGATGTCAGAGGTGAGGAAGGATCTTTCTGATAGCATCTCAAATGAGCTAATCTTTAGAGAAGGGTTAGGTGCTATTCTCCTTCTGAGGAGGGCAATAGGCAATAGTTTAAGCCATGTTTCCAAGCTCTCTTGGCAAAATTTTGCCAGAATGTTATTTTGACTATAGTTAGCTTTATGGAATTTACCGGATGACTGGTATCTCCAAGAGGCATGAGGATGATAAGAAATCTCTAAAGAAGGAGATATCTGTTGAGTAACTTTCCCTCATGACAATATGTAGTCCTTTTCCTCCAAGTGTCTTCCAAGAAAGACACAGTCATGGATTTCCTTAATAATCTTCCATTGAGAGGCCATTGAGAGCATAAACTTGTGATCTGAAGTCCCCCATCCATTAGCATCTTTAATATGACTTCATTGTTGCACTCATTCTATTTCAGGTTCAATATCATATAGATTTTTAGTTACCACTACAGGCTGAGATATTAAAGCCATTTCTAGAACCTCCTGTGCAGCAACTCTTCAGTTCTTTGGAAGGCTTCCTCTTTGTCTCCTTTCCTGTAAAGTGTGTCTGTGTCAAGACTCCTTAAAGCCTCATGTAGAGGATTTGGCTATCAGCCCAAATTCTGAAATCCATGTTTTTCAAAATCCTGTCATTCCTAGAAGTGTCCTTAGCTGCTTCTTTTGAACTGTGTGATCCTTTATATAGTTTCTTTTCTCTTGAGTGAAAGAGCATGCTTTCTGGAGTCAAAATATATCCTAGGTAGTTTACTTCTTATTTAGAAATCTGTACCTTTGTTTGGGAAACTCTGTATCCTCCTTCTCCTAGATTCTAGGTTTAATAGGATGCAGGAGAAAGCATCCTTTAAGTAAAGGTTTTACACAATAGGATAAACTGAAATGACTGGTTCATTAATAGCCCTCAGATCCTAAATCATCCTTTGTTTTCCATTTGGTTTCCAACTAGGCAGAGTAGAAGTACTATAAGGAGACTGACATGGAACCAACAGTTCATGTTTGAGAAACTTATCAATCAAGGTTGAAGTCCCCATATAGCTTCTGGTTTCTGGGATACTGATGATGCCCATGAGGAAAGGAAATCTTACCTTTTAAGCAAACTCTGACAGGCAGAGCATGTGTGGCCCATTCAAGAATTTCTTAATCCCAAACCTAAGGATCTAAACCTTTATATCAACAGGAAGATTATCTAAACTGGGATGTGCCTCAGTGCTTACTAACATCGAAACAAATGACTTAGATTAAGATAAATTAACTTTAGTGAAGCACCTAAGAATAACAGAAAGTCTCCTCCAAGCAAAGGAGTTGGACATTCAGACAAAACTAAAACTAGTGAGAGATAAGAATACCCTCTATTTAACATACTAAAACAAAAGGTTTACCATTAACTCTAATAATGCAACGCTGAGGACAGAAGTGCTGCATGGAAAGTTGGTACACAGTGACTCCTATTATTAATTTAACAAATTAACACTCTAATATATGATGTCAGTGATTACCCAAGGCTTTGGACATGGATGCAAGGGCTGTGGAAGTCTCTTGAATCCACAACCCCATCAGTCCTTAGGACCCTGAGCAAAATGGAAGCTCTTCCCCCTCTTTGGAGAAGTGGACATCCCTTATTTTAATGACTACTGCTTTGCATTGTGGGCATGGGCCACAGAAGTCCTTCAGGGAGGGATGCTCCTTGTACCAGTTTCCTAGCTTTCCACACCTGAAACACTCTCCTGGGTACTTATCAGCCAGATAGTAATTCTTTTGGGGCTGATTCTAAGGTAAACTGAGTGTTACATACAGTGCTTGCCATTTCATGAGTCTGCTGTGTGGACTTCTTCTCATGTTGGAGCATCCTTTCCTCTTGAGCCCTGTCTGCATTATTACTAACCAGTTGAAATACTCTTTTTACCATCCAGCTCATGGGGATTTGGGGCCCCATGGCAAGTGTTTGAAATTGCACTCAGAATTCAGTCCATAGTAGTGCTTGCAGAAGTATACAGCAGAACAGTCTCTCTGTGGGATCTTAGAAGACAAAAACAGACATGACTGGCCATGAACCTAAGCATGCTTACACATGTGACTTGAATTGATTGTATTAGATGTAATTTTGGTACCTTAGAATCTCTTTTTGTTCCCAAGTTGAATTCCCTGTTATATCCAGCACACTCAGGGTCTCAGTCTTAACCAGCCCACTGTAGGTCTTCTTTAAACTTGAACCCAGGATGTTATGCCATTGATTCTCTAACAGTTTCTTTAACCACTGCACCCAGGATAACTGGTTCGAGGAGGTGTACTGCCATCACAGAATTGCCAGTCCACTTGGAGGCATACATGTAAAATGCGGGCTTTTCCACAGTGCTCCAAATAAATGCAGAGGCTGTTACCATCACCACTAGAAATACATCTAGGAGGAATCACCTCATGCCAGGAAGTTCCTCAGTTCAGTGCATGGGTAAAACCAACTGGCAGAATGTTGAATGAATCCCCTGGCTTTTGTACCCTGAAAATTCTCAGGGTACAACTTATACTGCTATGCCTAATGCTTGTGACTTTAGGAGACACTGCCACCCACAGAAGACAGTGAACTGGCCCCTGAGGTATATCTCTAAGGGCCTTTGAGCATCTCAAATATTGGCAGTGCTTTTACCAGCATTACCGGAGAATTCTATCCCCAGGAAACATTCAAAGTCCACATCTGGAGTGAATTCCAGGGTGGTAAAAGACAGCATAAAGCTGAAAAAAAAAAAAAAAAGCATAGCACTGCTGACCTGGCACACAGCACATGACTGACCATGGGGGCCACCCTATTGGAGGTGATGTATGTTGCCCATCTTCTGGTTAGGGTGGAAGTCCCCATGGGGGCCACCATCTTGGCAACCATATGTTTCATGGGAGAACACTGGTACTGGAGACAGAAGTCCCCTTCCTGCTTCCCCACAGGATGTGGAATCTGCCATTTTGGAGACTGGCATTCCACCTCCTGCTACATGTTGCAGTGACTAGGCACCAGAAACCATTCTATTAGTACATGAAAAACAACACACACTGGTCTTAACAAGGGAAACACAATAATTCAAAAACTTAAGACAACCTTTTTTTCACCATGTGTACTCAGTCCATGGAAGCTAAAGGTTCAGTTCCAGCTTGTCTCATAATATAAATTGACCTTAAAAACATGTTATGAATAACCTGGAAGTACTTATAAATCAACAAATGTTCACAAACCAGTCCCCTCTCTTCTCATTCCTCTTCCCAAATCCCATTAATTCTAGCAGTTTGTGTTGGCCTCTCCTCCCCTGAAACTACCAAAATTAGAAACACCAAAGACATCAACATCTGAATCAGCTGACCTTCCCAAGCTGCAAACACTGAGAGAAGAGAGACTGGGGGACAGAGAGACTTAGAAACCATGTACTACAGAGTTGTTCCTGGCGACAGTAGCCTTGTAGGTGACAGCCCTTTATCCAGGTAGCACAAGTCCATTGTTGGAATTCAGCCAGCATTGGGTGACAGTCTTAGTACAGCACACATTGTTAGGATCACAGTGAGTTTAATTTCCAAAGTCAACATAGAACTCTCTGAACACAGTGCCACACCCATTTCCACACAGGCCTTCTCAGGTCCACCATTCCAGAATCCAGTCAACAATCCACTCTGTGTTGCTGAGACAGGAAGAAGCAGAGAAGGATGATGTGGTGGAGCCATGTGATAATGAGCCATTTGAAAAGGAGAAGGCCAATGTGGAGGTTGAGCATCATGAAGAGGAAGCCAGTGTGATGGTGACTCCAAGTGTAAAGGAGGAGTCAATGTAGAGAGTGATCCACCTGAGGAGGAGCTGAAAATGCAGGAGGCTGATACAGAGGCAGGAGTATCTGTGGAAGCAGAGCCTTATGGAAAAGATTTGTCAGAGTTGTGCGTGTATCTGGAAAAGGGGTCCCTACAAGAGGAGACAGATGATTTGGAATGTGTGCCTCAGAAACCTAGACTGGCCATCTGGGAGAGATCCTATTACAGGTGAGAGTATCAAATGGCAGTTTTTCTAGCTCCTCCAGGAGGTGCTTAGCAAGAGCAAAGTGAACAGGTAGGCAGTGTGACTTGAAAAATGAGTATATTTTTAGGTGTCTTGATTCTGAGTCTCAGGATGAGAAGTTGAATGAGGAGAAAAATGTGGAAAGTTCTTTTGTCGAAGGAGGAGGAGGAGGACCCCTGTTGTGTAGTATGGGATGTACATGAGCAGAACTTTTGTGAAAGAAGAGTCATTTTCCCTGCTCAGGAACTGCATCCTCCACTTGAGTTACTCATCTGGGTGGGCAAGTACAGGGCCAAAGTGGACCATGCAACTCAGTGTGAAAGGAGCTGGAAGAATGAGAAATTTGAGCCATGGGCCAACTGGGGGCTGGAAGAAGAGGAATTCCATCCAAATCCAGAGGGAGAACCACTCAAAGAGGAGGAGGGCAGGAGTTGAGAAGGCTGGAGGGAGCCAACGTGCCCAGGGACGGAAGGTTTTTTTCCCATCTCCCATGTCAGAATACATTCTGATTTCTTCAAGTGGACCCTTAGAGAAATGAGTGTACTTAGGAATACAAAGTAATATGAGCTTGTTAGAGCATCATCCTAAAATCTGTGGGGTGTGTGGCCACTGACATGATTGGAAGCAGAGGGCAAATGCCTGGGAGGAGGATTTTGATGACCAGGAGTGGGAGCATGTGAGAGTTTGGGTGCTTAATTTAGGCTGGGTCGGGGATGATGATGACTGGGAGGGGTGGACATTCCCAGGTTATATGGGACAATGGAAGTAGCTAGATTAGGGTTATGAACTGGTGGTTACAAGCCACAAGCCCCAGCACCATGTAATTCTACCTGCCTACTTGTCAATCAAACCAACCCCTTCCCAGGATATGTTTTCCTTCACCAGGGGTTTGGCAGTGGAGGTGCCATACAGCCACTGATCTTCCAACATCATGAAGAGTGGTCCCCTTCTCTCTCTGCAGGCAAGAATGAGAAGAAGGTACTAAAGGAGCCCTCTCTTTATTTCCCCTCACCCACTCCATTTCTCCTTTTGACCCACTCCATTCCTCACTTACGTCCATGTGTTTGTGTTTTTTCATCTTCACCATTTTAAGAAAATTTGTCATCTTGTGCACCATGTATGTGTGAGCACTTAGAGTGTTTCTCTATGTAGAAGACAAGGATTTGGAATAATAATAATAACAACCCCCTCTTCAGTGGGATTCTGAGGATGATATAGGATGAATCCTAGGAATGAGAAGATGAGACTTGGGAGCTGGATGTCAATGCTGAGGAGCCCGGGGCCCATCCCTGGGACCCAGAGCTGTGGTGCCAGTGACCAATGCAGCTGAAATACATGAATAATGTAATCTGCAGCCCACCCTCCCCACCCCTGTCCCCACAAATAATCAATTTCATATCTGGCTGACCCAATCAAGTCTGGTGGAGAAAGGAGTCTGCCACTGAGGAGGAAAATGTAACACCACCTAGGCCATGGCCCCTGAGTGAAGAGTTGTCACCTAATAGCCCTTCCACCATGGAGATAGTGACAGATGACAAAGGCTCCAATGAAGATAGCAAACAGGAGGAAGCATGTGCAAGAAGAGCTGGACCAAGAGCAGGAAGATGACTCTTGGGTGTCTGAGGTCAGTAACTGGAAGCTCAGGCCTAGATCCTGTTTAGAAGAAGCCATGGACTTGTAGTCTGAGGTGGAATCTGAATTGGAGGATGACCCCTACTAACCTGCAGATGATCTCTGGGAACCAGAAATAAATGCTGAAGATGAGAACTATCATGATTTGTTAGATATCATGGATGGTAACCATGCACTCTTCTGTGGGTCAGATCTTCTCCTGATGGTGCAGAGAATCCACAATTGTGAAACCAAAGACCCCCTTCCCAAGTGTCTGTGTCCTGTTATTTTCAGATGGCAGTTCCCTCTGTCCTTTGGCCACAGTGTTTGCCATTGTATAGAATATTGAGCAAGTCGAGGCTTTGTCACCCAGACTCTGAACTGTCATTTGACTTGAAAGACTTATGAGGTAGAATCTTCCAGTAACTTTCTTAACCATTGTATCCTAAACATGTGACATTAAATCCACAGTATAAATAAAGTAAAAAAAAAAGAGAGGAGAGGAGAGGAGAGGAGAGGAGAGGAGAGGAGAGGAGAGGAGAGGAGAGGAGAGTGGGAGGGAGGGTGGGAGGGAGGAAGGAGAAGGAGAAGGAAAAGGAAAAAGGAAAAGGATGAAACCAATATTGCTGAGCCAGAGACTTCCCACACTGCCATTTCTGGAATAAATTTTCTCTTGGCTGGCTCTGCCAATATGTTGTGAGTGAAGGGGAGTCTAAATTCCTTTTCCAGGTCCTTGACTTTTACCTAGAGAAGCATTCTAAATAAAAGCACACATGTGGTACACAAAGTGACAAAATGTATTTAAAAGGTGAGAAACATGCACACACACACACACACACACACACACCTGTGGGCATAGCTCAGGAATAGAATGGTCTAGGAAGGGAAAGGGTGGGAGAAAGGAAGTAGAAAGACAATGCCTCG
Organism: Oryctolagus cuniculus; assembly: GCF_051225735.1. Taxonomy (NCBI): domain Eukaryota; kingdom Metazoa; phylum Chordata; class Mammalia; order Lagomorpha; family Leporidae; genus Oryctolagus; species Oryctolagus cuniculus. Next base: position 65,409,501 of record NC_142880.1, on the reverse strand, counting down.
GAATTCTGTCTTATCCTTGTATGCAGACGGAGGGAGGGAAGAAGGGAGGGAAGGAAGGAGAGAAAGAGATACAGAGACAGAGAAAGAGAGAGAGTCCCACTCTGATACATTTGTGCTATTTAAACCTTAGACCTCATTCAAGTTGCCAGTTGTGTTAGGATTATCCTTTACAGCCAAATGTTCCAGTTCAGAGTTATGTACTACATTTTGTTTCATTTCTCTTTAGTCTCTATGTCATTTTTGAAAATTACAGCCCTATTTTTTGTATACTAGTCACCAATTTGGGTTCATTTAAAGTTTCTTTCTCATTGGATTCCTGTTTTGAATCTTCCGGAGAAACATACAGAAGTGATAACATGCTCTACTTATTATAATCTATTTAGTGGTATTTCTTTTTCATTTGGCCCAATACTAACTATACTTACTTTGATCACTTAATTAAGAAAGTAGCTGCCAGACTTCTCAAATTTCTCTACTTTAAAGTTCTTCTTCTTCTCTTTGTAATTAGTGTGTGTATTATTAAGAATTATTTTTTTTACTTTTGAAAGTTATATTTATTAAATAAAAGTTTTCTATAAAAAAAGTACCGCTCTGCTGCCTGTATCCATAGTAGAGGAGGTTGTACATGTGTGGAGGTGGGGGCTATTTGGGGACTCTCTGTGGCTTCCATGCAGTTTTTCTGTGAACCCAAAACTACTCAACAAAGTAAAGTCAATTTAGAGATAGAGAAAGAAATAATATGCAATATATATTGTTTCTTAAAAAGTGCAGGAATCTCTGTCTCAGAGTCATCAGTGCTATGTATAACACAGTAGATTTTCCTTTCACATCATTCCAAATACAATGTGTATATTGTGTACCATCTTAATGGAAAAGTATCACTCAACCCTGAATAAGGTAACATGTCCCATGTCAGAGGACCTCCATTCGATTCCTGGTGCCATCGTCCAATTCCAGCTTCCTGCTAATGCAGACCCTGGAAGCCAACAAGTAAGTGATGTCTCAGATAATTGGATCCTTGCCACCCAAGTGGGAAATTGAGTTCCCTGAACCTGGCTTCAGCCCCAGCCATTATGAGCATTTAAGAATTATTTTTAACCATGTAAATATCCAGGTCTTCAAAAAATTTAAATTTATTCGTTTATTCACAGGTTCATAAATTCATATTATATTGAATGAATCACAACACATTACTATCATTTTTTATGTTCAACTTACACACATTTGTCCAGTGAAACACCCTTCAAGTTTATTTTTGTGAATTTGTTACATATCCCCATTATTCTTTGAGCGCCTACTTGCTTTCTAGCACAAAGTGATATTCTAGGCTCATCTTGTGTTCTCTCCTTGCCCAAGCACTGAACTCAACCATTTCTCCAAGGACCCTTCAGTTCTTCAAGTGGAGAATTATAATAAAAATCCAATGTCTGAGTGATAGGTATATATGTTGATGTTGGGCTATCCTTGCTTACAGACTCTTTAGGCGGATGGCAGTAGAGAATATTTGTGTATGTACATGTTGTGATTTTATTGTTGCAGTTTCTTTCTAACTTGTTTTATTCCTAAGAGTTTCAGAATAGCATGTATTATTTGCATATTTTAAGGGGAACATGTAATATTTTAACACATGTAAGTAGCTTAAACTGATACTAAGCAACCAACCTTTCCATTTCCTTACCTGTTCTTTTGTTTGGAGCCCACCAGCTCCTCTGCTCCAGATTTTGGCCTTGAAGTCTCTGGCTCTGACTGCTCCTAAGGTTGTCTTCATATGGGTACCAGCTTCACCTTGTTTGATCTGCACTGCAAGGGGTCTCCCAGGCACAGTTGTTCTCCGATGCCACCAGTTGTCTAGCCATGTGGACATCTCTCTTCCTGTTTGAGCTCTGCTATCTTGCATAAAACTTTATCCTGTGTATGGTCAGTCTCATTACTGCACCTGGACTCTGACACCTTAATAATAAGCTGCCCCTCAGGAAAGGCTCCTTCTTATCCTGCTCAGGTGCTAAAACCCTGAACCAGACCACCCCTCCATGTGGGCTGTTCAGTTTGCACCCTGTTCAGGTTCTAAATTGCCACTGCAGGCATTTCCAGCCCATGATTCCTCTCTTCTGCTTGGCCTTTGATATTGTATGCTGCTTGTTCCCTACACTTTGCTGCCTTTCTCACCCTGTTTGGTTGCTTCTGAGCATGCCTTACCATGCCTTGCTTCTACCTGTGTATGTGACTTGTTCTACTTGACTTCAGGACATTCAACCAAAAGTCCCAATCTGGGAAGGAAATAAGAGCAAGGGAAAGAGGAGAATCTTTTTGCTTACTCATATTCACCAATTTTTTTCTTTGTCTAGTGTTTTCCTTTGTGCCAAAGGTCACTTCCTATTTAATCTGGGACTTTATTTGATTTAAAGAAATGTATCAGCGTATTAGATTCTCATGATCACAGCAAATGCATGATAATTAATACAACAGAATTCTCATTAATTCTCATATAATAATGATATGAATACAGAGAACAGATCATGAGGACAGCATCACTCTGAAACAAAGACACAACACAAAAACTACAAACTTATATCTTCAATGAACAAGGATGCAAAAATTCTCAACAAAATACTAGGAAATCTAATCAAAACCACTTCTAAAAGATCTCACACCACAATCAAGTAGGACTTATTACAGAGATGCAAGAAGTGGGACTTCTTATCCCAAAGAAGTCTTTTCCTAACTAATGATTTCAACACAAGATTCACTACTAAGTACACGTTTACAGAAGACATATGTATTAGTTTTCATTACTACAGTGAAATACTGGAGACAACTAACTTTACTTAGTTCAAAGTTTTGGAGGTTCAAATCCACAATCAGGTGACCCCATTGGTTTGATATCTCTGGTGAGTGTACTAGATGTCAATGCTGGAGTTTGTACAGAGAAAGGAACATATGGTGAGCCAGAAAATAAAGGCCTGGCTGCATTCGGGCTTTATAACTAACCATTTCACAACATCTTCTTCTTAGGCCATGCCACCAATAACACAAGGTCCCCGCACTAGACCCACGTCTGAAACATCATAATTGAACCAACTTTTCATTTTCTTGGTTCAATGAAACTATGATTTTGGAATTTAAACATTTGCATGAATTTTGGAGTCAAATTATATTTAACCACAGCAACATGATGTCAATATAACTTGACATCATAAGTATTTAATGCCCTTTATTTTATTTTAATTCATGTCAGTGTAATGAGTTTTTTATTAGTTTAGCCTGATGAACTGTTTATCACTTAGAAGTAGAACTCTATGGAAATTTATAATATGTGTCATTATTTTATTCATTTCATCTTTTTGTGGTATTTTATACTATACTGAAAACAACTTTCAAAATAAAAAATCTAAGCAAGCAATAGTAACTAATTTTAATGAACACATGACTGTTATCCCCATTGGAGTGTCTAAAGTGATCTATTACTTGGCATTAACTACTTATATACTATAGTTAAATGTTCACTTTCATTTTGAAAATTAAATAAATAAAAATCTAAATACAACACCAAAATTATTTTCTGAGACAAAAAATGTTCCTAAAAATTATTTTTACTGACTGTTTATATATTACATAATTACAGTGGAAAATATGTACAGAAAGCCATGAAGGTTCATACTATTTGTTTGATGTTTAAGAAAGTACTTGTTATTCTGATAGTATGACATGCTATAATCTTTCCAATATTTATTCATGACAAAAGTGACAAAGACACTGCATTCTAGGCAGTTTCCCATTGTCTGTCATAAACATCCTTTAGATAAAGCAGAACTCTTATTAGATAAATTAAGAAAATAAAGGATGTTTAAATAGAAATCCTGCTTTAAGTATGAATGATATGATTATCTAACTGTATATTATCTTTTTAATGGAAAGACAATCTGTCCCAATTTCCTTTGCTATGAGTGAGCAGACTTTCTTTGTATAACTAATTCTAGTAAAAAATAGACTAATAACTGACTAGGCTCCAGTGGCTTATACAAACCAAAGATTTCAAGCTATTTGAATTGAATCAGGTGGCAAAGATATTTTTAAATATTTTTAATAAAATATATTATATTTAATATATTACTTAACATAGTAAGTAAGAGGCAAGCATTCTGTAACAATGATGGAGGAAAGGAGCCAGGGTTTGGGGGCATATTCTCTGTGTCAAGTAACTTGCTAATTCTTTTATATGTTATTTAATTTACTTGTCAAGCAACTCTGAAAGAAACTTATAATTTATCTCCAACAATAGCAACTTTTTAAAAAAGATTTTTTATTTATTTATTTGACAGGTAGAGTTACAGACAGTGAGAGAGAGAGAGAGAGAGAGAGAGAGATCTTCCTTCCGTTGGTTCACCCCCCAAATGGCTGCAATGGCCAGAGCTACGCCAATTCAAAGCCAGGAGCCAGGTGCCTCTTCCTGGTCTCCCATGCCGGTGCAGGGGTCCAAGCACTTGGGCCATCCTCCACTGGTTTCCTGGGCCACAGCAGAGAGCTGGACTGGAAGAGGAGCAACTGGGACTAGAACCTGGTGCCCATATGTGATGCCGGCGCCGCAGGTGGAGGATTAACCTAGAGTGCCACGGTGCTGGCTCCCAATAATAGCAACTTTAAAGAGAAGTATCTTGCTTGTGATTGGCACTGTCAGGGACATATAAAGAAAACAATGTAAATGTGAATTATTGTAGGTATGCAAAGGTGGTGGACCTGTTTAAGGGTCAAGCATAACTTAGTCTCTCTCTTTGTTTTAAAAGATTTATTTATTTGAAACATAGAGTTAGAGAGGAAGGGGATTGGGGGAGAGATCCTCCATCTGCTGGTTCACATGCCCTCAATGACCTCAACAGCCACAGCTGGCCAGGCTGATGCCAGGAGCCTGGAACCTTACCTGGGTCTCCCTTGTGGGTGGAAATGGGCCAAGTACTTGGGCCATCTTCTGCTGCCTTCCTTGCACACCATCATGGAGCTAGATTGAAAGTGAAACAGCAGGGGCTCCAACTGTACCCCCATGGGATGCAGGCATTGCAGGCTGTGGCTTGATCTGATGCATTACAATGCTGGCCCCATCTTTCTTAACGTTCTATAGCATCATTTTTCTTTTTTCTTTTTAAAAACATTTTATTTAAGGCATACAAATTTCATGTATTTCATATATACAGATTTAGGAACACAGTTATAATTCCTACCCTACCCTCCCTACTGCCAAAGCTCCCACCCTTTCTCCTCCTTCTTCTCTTACTCCCTCTCATAATTTTTACAATTATCTACTTTCAGTTTAATTTATACTCAGAAGTTTAACCCTACACCATGTAAACAGTTCAACAAATAGAATGAAGAAAAAAAATCACTGTTCCTCAATGTAGAAACAAGGGCTATGAAAAAATCATTAAATCTCTAAATGTCAATTTCATTCCAACACATTACATTTTAGGTACTCTGTTGTTGACTACAGATCAGGGAAAACATATGGTATCTGTCTTTTTGGGATTGGCATATTTCACTAAATATAATGGTTCCCAGTTGCATCTATTTTGTTGCAAAAGACAGGATTTCGGGTTTTTTTTTTTTTTTTTTTTTTTTTTTTTTTTTTTACTGCTGAGTAGTATTCTATAGTGTATATATACCATAATTTCTTTATCCAGTCATCATTTGATGGACATCTGGGTGGATTCCATATCACAGCTATTGTAAATTGAGATGCAATGAACATGAGGATACAGATAACTCATTCATACGCTGATTTCATTTTGTTTCAGCAAATTACCAGAAGCAGGATTGCTGGGCCATATGGTATATCCATTTTCAGCTTTCTGAGATATCTCCCTACTGTCTTCCACAATGGTTGTGCTAGCTTACATTCCCACCAACAGTGGATTAAGGTACACCCCCATTCTCACCAACATTTATTATTTTTTGATTTTTGTATGAGAGCCATTCTATCCATGGTGAGGTGAAACCTTATTGTGGTTTTGATTTGCATTTCCCTAATGGCTAGTGATCCTGAACATTTTTTTCATGTATCTGTTGGCCATTTGAATTTCATCTTCTGAAAAATGGCTGGGGCCAGCACTGAGGCCTGGCAGCTGGGGCTGCCACCTGCAGTGCCAGCATCCCACATGGATGCCGGTTCCAGTCCCAACTGCTCCACTTCTAATCCAGCTCTCTGCTATGGCCTGGGAAAGCAGTAGAAAATGGCCCAGGTCCTTGGGCTCTACACCCATGTGGGAGACCTGGAGGAAGCTCCTGGCTCCTGGTTTTCTATCAGCCCAGCTTCAGCTCCTGCAACCATCTGGGGAGTGAACCTTCAATGAAAGACTCCTCTTTCGGTACCTTTCTCTGAAGGGAGGAGAGAACTTCCACTTTGACTATGACCCTGTCGGAATAAGATCAACTTCGGTGAACTCAAAAAGCTTCCATAGCCTTGGCAACTCATGACGAGAGCCTAGGGAGATTACTGATGCCATAAACAAGAGTGTCAAATTGTTAAGTCAACAACAGGAGTCACTGTGTACTTACTTCTCATGTGGGATCTGTCCTTAGTGTGTTGTCCAATGTGAAGTAATGCTATAACTAGTACTGAAACAGTATTTTACACTTTGTGTTTCTGTGAGGGTGCAAACTGTTGAAATCTTTACTTAATATATAATGAATTGATCTTCTGTATATAAAGATAATTGAAAATGAATCTTGATGTGAATGGAATGGGAGAGGGAGCAGGAGATGGGAGGGGTGTGAGTGGGAGGGAAATTATGGGGGGGGAAGCCATTGTAATCCATTAACTATACTTTGAAAACTTATATTTACTAAATAAAAAAAAAGAAAACAAAACAAAACAAAAAAGACTCCTCTTTCTCTCTCTGCCTCTGCTTCTCCATAAATCTGCCTTCAATTAAATAAATCTTTTAAAAAAAGGCTGTCAAGTCCTTTGCTGTTTTATTAACTGGATTGTTTGTTTTAATTTTGTTGATTTTTGAATTTTTTATAGATTCTGGATTTTAATCCTTTATCAGTTGCATAGTTTGCAAATATTTTCTCCCATGAAGCTTGCCTCTTCAATTTGCTGAGTGTTTCTTTTGCTGTGCAGAAGCTTCTCAGCTTGATGCAATCCCTGTGGTCTCTTTTGGCCCTGATCGCCTATGCTCTTGAGGTCTTTTCAAAGAAGGCTTTGCCTATCCCAATGTCTTGCAGAGTTCCCCAATGTTCTCCCCTAGTAATTTGATTGTATCAGATCACGGAATAGATCTTTGACCCATTTTGTGTTGATTTTTGCATAGGATGTAATGTAGGGGACTTGTTTGATACTCCTGCATATGGAAACCCATGTTTTCCAACACCACTTGTTGAAGAGACTATCCTTACTACAGATTGATTTTAGCACCTCTGTCAAAGATTAGTCGGTTGTACATGTATGCATTGATTTCTGGAGTTCCTGTTCTATTCTGTTGGTCTACATGTCTTTTTTGTGCCACTAGCAAGTTGTTTAGATTATAACTGCTCTGTACTATGTCTTGAAATCTGGTATTGTGATGCCTCTGGCTTTTTTGTTGTATGCATTGCTTTCGCTATTTGGGGTCTTCTATGTTTCCATATGAATTTTATTATCATTTTTTCTAGATCTGAGAAGAATGTCATTGGTATTTTGATTGGGATTACATTGTGGCCAGCATATAGAGAAAGTTCCATGCATGCACTGAAGAGAAGAATGTGTATTTTGCAACTATGGAATGCAAAGTCTAATGTGTCAATTAACTCTGTGGTTTCTTTGTTGGTTTTCTGCCTGGTTGATCTCTCCATTGATGAATGTAGGGTGTTGAAGTCCCCCATTACTTTTGTATTGGAGTCTTTGTCTCCCTTTAGATCCATTAACATTTGTTTTAAATAGCCAGGAACTCTGGAATTGGCTGCATATACATCTGTTATAGTCATATCTTCTTCTTGAATTGATCCCCTCAATCATTGCATAGTATGCTTCTTTGTCTTTTTTTTATGGTTTTTTGTTAAAGTCTATTTTGTCTGATATTAGGATGACTACACCTGCTTATTTTTGCTCTCCATTAACATGGAGTATCTTTATCCGTCCTTCCACTTTCAATCTGCGTGTGTCTTTGTTGATGAGTTGTGTTTCTTGTAGAAAGCAAATATATAGGTCTTTTTAAAAATCCATTCAGCCAGTCTGTGTCTTTTAATTGGAGAATTTAGGGCATTTAAGTTCAAGCTTCCTATTGATAAGTGACAAGTTGGCCCTGCCATTTTTCTGTGAATATTTCTCTTATTTTATTTGGGTTTCCATTGTACTTTTACTGGAAGATTTTGTGCCTTCACATTCTCTCATAATGATGACTATCTTTCTGTGTTTCTGTGTGTAGCACATCCTTAAGCAACATTTGTAAGCCTAGATGAGTGGTGACAAATTCTTTCAATTTTGTTTTTTTTATGGAAGGTCTTTATTCCCCCTTCATTCATAAATGAGAGCTTTTCAGGGTACAGTATTGCAAGTTGACAGTTTTTTTTTCTTTTAATTATTGGACTATGTCTCTCCATTCTCTCCCAGGCTGTAGGGTTTCTGAAGTGAAGTCAGCTGTGAGTCTAATGGAGATCCTTTGAAAGTAGTCTGGAGTTTCTCTCACATTCATTTTATAATCTTCTTTTTTTGTTTTACTTTTGACAGTTTGACTATAAGGTGTTGTGGTGAAGACCTTTCTATTCATGTCTATTAGGAGTTTTATGTGCTTTCTGTCCCTTCCTTTCTCCAAATATGGAACTTTCGTATTATTTCACTGAATAGGGCTTCTGATTCATTCTGTTTCCCCACCTTCAGAAATTCCTAAGATCCACATGTTGGCTCATTTGAGAGTATTCCATAAATCTCCAACATGTTTTTAATTGTTTTAATTTCTTCTTCCTTATTTTGATTTGCCTGAGAGATTTTCAAAATTCGTCTTCTAGCTCGGATGTTCTTCCTTCTGCCTCACCAAGTCTGTTGTTAAGGTTCTCCACTCTATTATTTATTTGATATATTGAATTCATCACTTCTAATATTTCTGTTGGATTTCTCTTTAAAATCTGAATCTCAGGGTCAATTCTTTCCTAAAGCAGTATCGACAGTGGCATGGGCTGTTGCAGTCTGCTCTCACCTCACTCTCCAATGTTGTCATTTCCTCTGGCTCTCAGCTACAGGGATTGTGCATTGTGTCCATGGTTGTTGCTGTCATCTGCACCTTCCACACTGCTCCATGGCATCTCTCTTCTCTCTGTAGAAGTTCCATGCAGCTGTCATCCAAATCTCCCCTAGGAATGCACTTCTTCCACTCTTTTCCTACTATTTTCCCCTAGCCAAAAACATTATATCCTTTCCCCACTCTGTCATCTTGGAATATTTCAGGTGTCTTTGTAATAGCAGTTTAGTCTTTACCCTTAAAATACAAAATTTAATTTTTCCAGTTATCTATTATTGTGAGACAAAGCTATCCATAAAGGCCTTAAAACAAAATATGTTAACTATCATTCATAGTTCTGTGGGTCCACTAAGATCAGGCTGAGTAGTCTAGGGCATCTCACAGAGTAGCTATCAGATAGATTCAGAAATAGGTTCATCTGAAGTTTCCTCTGGTTTTAACATCTATGATACAACTCACATGCCTAAAAGTTAACACTTTTTGGGAGCTCAACTAGAATTTATACTGAATCTCAGCACTTCCATGTGACCTCACTGTGTGTAACAGCCGAACTTCTCAGAATATCATTTCCACTACGTTGTACTAGTCAACAAGGCATGAAGCCCAGTTGTATTCAATGGTAAAGTGATTAAACTCCAGGGCAGAAATTTGGCCTCTCAGTTAAGATGCCTATGTCCCAAATCTCAGTGCTGGGCTTCACCGCTGAGTTCCAGCTCCTGACACCATCTTGCTGACAGTGCAGACCCTAGGAAGCCATGGCAATGGCTAAATGGTTGGATTCCTGCCATGGAGACACAGATTGGATTCCTAGCTCCTGACTTCGGCCACCAACTCAGCCTAGAGCTGCTGCAGCTATTTGGCAAGTGAACGAGTGGATGGCATCTCTCTTTCTCTCTCTCTCTCTCTCTCTCTCTCTCTCTCTGCTTCTCAAATAAATTATCAAAAATGTATAAAGTGTAGTTAGATTCTACTTCTCAATGCAATAAATAGCAAAGATAAGTTCCAACCATCTTTAGTCTGGTACATTAAATATATGAGATGTTTTCCCCTGAGATTCTTTAAAAACTTTTTAATGTCTGAAGAAATCATTTTTCTACAACAATCTGTTTTATATGGAGGAATTTAATATGTTGGTTACTAAATAGATGACAAACACAGGATATGCTTCACAATGTAAAAGTTCCATAGACATTAAGTAATCTCAACAACAGTTACATCCATTAAATTTCCATCAGCAGAGAGTAAATTACAGAGATAAGGAATAATATGCATGAAATACCTAATACGCATGAAATACCTGTTGGAGCTGTGCTGCTACTACTGCTTTCCCTTTCTAAGAACTTTGTGGAAGACACTGGAATAAATGCTTTGCCCAGATTATTTCATTCATTACCCATAAAACAGGTGTGTTCCATTACTCTTTCTACAGTTATGTAATTGTGGAATTGTCTTTTTAAATTTGAAAATAAATGAAAACTTTGATTAATCACCAATAAACAAAATGCCTGAACTCAATACAGGGTTCTTGAGCTAACCCATATGGCTAACTGTGAATCCTCCTAGTTCTGCTTTGAACAAAGACTGTCTAATAGGCTGTCCTATAAGGGAATAACATAATTAAGAAAATTCATGCCTTGTGTTTCTTTAATACCAACTTTCATATCAATATGTGCATACTTGCTTGAAGTTTTTTCTTATGAGTAATAGACATACTGAATTTTTCAGTGTTTTAAATTTCCATTTCTTGGATTAACTATAAGAAATTTTAAAATAATTATAGGGAAAAATAATTATGTATTATGTCACTTTTGAGAGACAGTTGTTTATATCTTTAAGTGTTTTTATCTTTTCTCTTTATATTTTCTGAATTAAATTTAAATTGCATTATAATTTTTTAAATTCATTTTTGTTTTATCATAAACATGTCCTAATGTTATGAAGAGTTTTAACATTATATTCAAAGCCTTTGTGCAAAGATCATTTAAGCTGTACATAAAAATAGATAGTACATTGAACTCTTCAGACCCATTACACAGTGCTCATGTGGCAAATATTTCATCTGTAACAATTCCCCTTTTCATCTGCCCCAATAATGTATCATCTGAATATTTTCAATATTTGAATGTTATTCAATCTCATGATAATTCATATTTTTCTTATTAAAAAGATCACATTATGTCTTAATCTTCTACACTGCTGTATTACATTAAGATAAATCTCATTCAGTGCTCTCATATGAACATCTGTGCAGTATGACACTTCATCTAATTACTTTTCAGGCTGTTGAATCCTCTTCTAGGTTCTCTAATATATGTGTGGCACATCACATGCCAAATCCATCAGATTAGTGAAAGCACAAAGCTCTGGCATTATTTGCTTTTAAAACCATAGAGTCCACACCTGGTAACCTCGAAGACACACAATAAATTAGAAAGACTCAGTTCTGATGTGCACATGAGAAGGGAACACGCCATTCATCTTAGAATATTCACAGCTCAGCACTGTGAAATCCTTCCTCTCAATGTAGACTCTGTTTGGCTGAACACATGTGCTGGCCCTCACCTGTCCCCTGCCCACATTATGGAGCTAGGGAAAAATGTCTGCCTGACAGTTCTGCCTCGGAGGCCTCACTACAATTCTCTCATTAATTTTTGTGGGGGAAATCAGCAAAGAGAAAAATTAGCAAGTCTCTGCCACAAGAACCTGGGATTATTTCAGAGATAAATATGTGTCTTTACACCAATTTCAAGGACATCTGGTTCTATGACCATAGGCAAAAATGTTTGTCAACAATTTCCTGTGAAAATCCATTTTTGAAAGGCTTAAAGCTGTGCTGATTCAGTTCCCTTGGGTCGCAATCTGGCTTTTAAAAACTGGTTGTCTTAAATCACATGTACCAATTTGTTTACTCTCAGGGTGAGTATTCTGCCATGAGTTACATGAATATTTATTCCAACATTAACTAGTTTCTCTTATAAATTATGTGCTCATTTTATAGTTGATGCACAAATTATAAACTATTATTGTTATTTTTTTACTTTGCATTTGATTCTAATTTTTTCTCTATAGTCCACTAATTGCATGAATTTTAAGATTGCATTTGTGTCCCAGGTGTTTTCTAGTATTAGTGGGTTCTTAGCATTAATGCAAAATATGCTTTTTCCATCTGTTAAATGCTTACCATGTGCCAGGCCCTTCACATACCCTGATAATTTTTCTGTTTTCCCTAACAGGTGAGCTATATAACATTTTTATTGGTCAAGGATACACTTGGACAAATTTATGCACTTACATTTGTATTTCTGTTAAACATGCTTTTCTTTGGCTACTTTTTTTCTTCTCTGACTTTTGATAATAAAGTTTCTTTTCTTTGATTTAATTTGAAATGTATATTTCTATGTTTAAAACGAATTTTAAAACATGTGATGCCTCTGTCCTCTGCCAGAGGAAGGTAAACCACCTAGCACCTAACCTCCAAACACTCTGCCTCTTCACTTTCTGCCTCTAGGATTCCAGCTCTAATTTTATAAAAACCAAAATTCTTTAATATCAATACTAAGGATCTAGGGCTTATGTTCCTAATTATTTCACTTTCTTTTGTTGCTGGATTTTTTTCCCCTTTGATTCATGGTCCTTGGTGAAATACCTTCACAACTAATTCTTAGTGGAGTTTTCAGCACTTCTGTGTATATAAGGTCTTGATTTTGCCATGAGATGATTCAGTTGGCCATAGAATTCTAGACTAAGAGCTAATTCCACTCAGCCTTTAATGTCACTATTGAGAAGTCTGCTGTCAGTCAAATCATCCTTTCTTTGTGGTTAAAACATCTCTCTTCTGGGAAATCAGAGGTAGGTGTTAACTGTTTCTATTTTACTCAATATCATTGATGTTCTGGAATTTCACTGCACTAGTCTTAGATGCGGATTATTTATTTATTTATTTATTTTGACAGGCAGAGTGGATAGTGAGAGAGAGAGAGAGAGACAGACAGAGAGAAAGGTGTTCCTTTGCCGTTGGTTCACCCTCCAATGGCCGCCACGGCCTGCGCGCTGCGGCCGGCGCACCGCGCTGATCTGATGGCAGGAGCCAGGTACTTCTCCTGGTCTCCCATGGGGTTCAGGGCCCAAGCACTTGGGCCATCCTCCACTGCACTCCCTGACCACAGCAGAGAGCTGGCCTGGAAGAGGGGCAACTGGGACAGAATCCGGTGCCCCGACCGGGACTAGAACCCAGTGTGCTGGCGCCTCTAGGTGGAAGATTAGCCTGTTGAGCCGCGGCACCGGCCTAGATGCGGATTATTTTTTATGCTTTCATCTTACAATGTTCACTTCCTATCTGAGGAAGCATCTTTTTAAAATTCTGGGAAAAAATCTAAATAAGATCTATAAATACTGCCTTCCTTTCAGTCCCTCTTTCTCAAAATCTAGATCTCCTATCATACATATGTGAACAAATCTTATTCTGACGTCTTTGTTTCTTTACCTGTGTGTGTATGTCTATCTGTATCTGTGCTACTGCCTTTAGTGAGATTATTTGGTTTCTTATTCACTCTTCTTCTCTCTAGCTAATGTTTTTGTCTATTGATATTTTTAGTCCAATGTCAAAAATATTTTTATTGCCAGAATTTCACAAATTTCTTTTTGTTTTAAGATCACATCTGTATGCTTTTTTTGTCATCTGAAACTCCTTCTTCTTTTTTTAATCAATATGGTTCATTTCTTATCTCTGTAAATGTATCAAGGATGTAACTTTTCAGATATCTTATTTCCAATACTGCAGGATAAATGTCTTATCTGTAAAGTGCACCTGCTATATTTCATGACCTTATTGTTCCTTATGTAACGTAGAATCTTAATTTGCAATATGCTTCAAGTCTTTCCTTTTTGACTCATATTCCTTTACCCATTTCATGCTGTCTGGTGTTTTTTGTTTCTGTTTTTCATTTTTTTTTAGTTGCTTTTCCTTAGTCAACAGAAGATGCAAGGCTGGGGTTATGTTTTGATGGGAAGTCTTTGTTCCCTTCCTTTCCAGATTCTCTCTCTTTCTCTTCCTGACACTGGTCCATTGAGAGAGTGACTTTGATTTTGAGTCTGATATATTGCTAAATATCTAAATAAGATAAAGACATGTTATATATTTTCAAAAGATTTAAGCTACTTGGGGCAGGCATTTGGCATTGTAGGTAAGATACAAGAGGGATGCCCACATACTGTTTTTTTTTTTTTTAAGATTCATTTATTTATTTGAAAGTCAGAGTTACACAGAGAGAGAAGGAGAGGCAGAGAGAGAGAGAGACAGAGGTCTTCCATCTGCTGGTTCACATCCCAGTTGGCCACAACAGCCAGAGCTGGGCTGATCTGAAGCCAAGAGCCAGGAGCTTCTTCCAGGTCTTCTACACAGGTGCAGGGGCCCAAGGACTTGAGCCATCTTCTACTGCTTTCCCAGGCCACAGTAGAGAGCTGAGTAGGAAGTAGAGCAGCCGGGACTCAAAAAAGGATGCCGGCGCTGCAGGCGGTGGCTGTACCCACTATGCCAAAGTGCCGCCCCCCCTATATACTGTTATCACAGTGCCTGGGTTTGAACCCCAGGTCCAGTTGCTGCTAACGGGGACCCTGTGAGGTAGCAGGTGACTCTAGTATGTGGGTCCTGGCTACCCATATATGAGACCGCCTGGTTTGAGTTCTCAGTTTCTGGCTTTGACCTGATGTAGCCATGTTATTGCAGGATTTTGGGGAGTGAACCAGATAGATAAATAGATAGATAGATAGATAGATAGATAGATATAGATAGATAGATACAGATATCTCCCTTTCAAACCAAATAAACTATATATATAATCTCCATTTCAACTAAATGAATTAAATTGTTTTATTAAATTTAAAATTTATTTATTAAAATTAAATAAAAATAAAGTTTTAGAAAGAAAAACTAACTTTAACCTAAAAATTAGAGTATATTTTGCAAGTGAACACAAACTCAGAAGTCATCCTGAACAGAAATTTTACAGTGGCATCTTAGTTCTATTCATAAGATCATAGGAGGTGTCAGGAGAAGGTTTCTTCTTAGGAGAACATGAAGTTCAAACGTGCAGAGGACATGTTACTCATATAATGCCACCGCTCTAGTGAGTTGAAGATAGCAAACTATGAGCCAAGTCTTCTGTCGTCTTGGTATCCTACACTCAGCTGATGCTTTTCTGTTTGGAATATAGTTGCTCTTACTCCATCAGCAGAAACAGTTGTCTTAAAATATCTTTGATTCTAGGATGGTGTTGATCCACAGGACTGATCTGGGCTACGTAGAGCTAATGTTTTATGTGGTTTCTACTAAAAATGAGAGCTTTTAAAAAATACAGACTGCATTATCTGGAAACTGTATGATGTGTTTTTCTGGGGCAGTACCTACCTAGGGATGAGTAACTACTGTGTTCACTAAGATGGAGCACTGTGGCCAGTTCATGAGTCCCCATGTAGCTGCTTTGCTTATTCCTACCCATTGCCTACACCCTGGGTTGGTGAGCCTGATCTAAAATCGAAGAGTGCTTGAACACCATCATTCAATTCCCATATCTTTGTATTAAAGTGTAAAGTCTCTATTAAAATGATGTCTTATAAATAGCTGCCATGAAACTATATTACAAATTTTTTAAAGATTTATTTATTTATTTGGAAAGGCAGCATTGTGGGGGGAGGGGAAAGATGAGAGAGGAGAGATCTTCCATGCACTGGTTCACTCCGCAAGTGGCCACAATGGCCAGAGCTGGGCTGATCCAAAGCTAGGAGCCAGGAGCTTCTTCCAGGTCTCCCACGTGGGTTCAGGGGCCCAAGCACTTGGGCCATCTTCTGCTGCTTTCCCAGGACACTAGCAGGGAGCTAGATCAGAAGTGGAGTATCCAGGACTGGAACCTGCACCCATATGGGATGCCAGCACTGTAGGCAGCAGCATTACCAGCTACGCCACAGCCTGGACCCTGTATTCAACACTCACCACAGTATTTTATAGCAAAGCTAAATATTTTTAGCAAATGTATTTTCTAACATTTGTGGGACGAAAGGAAGGACCAGGAGGTCATGATACAGAACTCTGCAAAGTTACATAGAAGTTAAGTGGGCTTGGGAACCCAGGGAGCAGGTGCCAACAAGAGATTCAGTGACAAAAGAACAGAGGATCCTGATAGCTGCAGATTTCACTTTCTAATTGTGCTAGGTCGTTATCCAAAAGCTGTGGCCTGACTCCTGGACTTCAGAAGTTCTATGCTATTGCCCTCTTTTTTCTGTGAGAGTGCAGGTATCTGTGGGACCCAGGTCTGTCTAAAGTAGAGTTCTAGGACTAAGGAGAACTACCTTTGTGCCTGAAGGACACCCTGTTGATCCTCCCCATTCATTCAACAGAGCTACCCTCCTTGTTTGAAAAAGAAAGAAGTTGAATGTTAAAGAAATTTTAGTGAAAATCAGGCAGCAGCCAGAAAAAATATCATTCTAGTGGGACCTATCTAAAGACTCGCCCTGTTTGCTTCAAAGATAATTAGCAAAAAGAATTCTAAAATTACTCTGCCATCTTTTTCATATAAATTCACATAACAACTCATAGTTACAAATCTGTTATCTAAATTTCCATTTGAGCAGGCCTGGTCATACATTTATATGTAGCCATCTTGAGTTCATTATCCTACAAATCATAAGTCTCAATTACACGTTTATTTGTGGGTATATACACATACATATAGAGATAAATTTCCACTGACTTTCAGTATAATCCTTGGAAAGCACTCAGGCAATCTTCAAAGCATAGTGTAGAGGAAGCTTTCTTCATCATCTTTTTGATACCTTGAAAGCTGTGTTAAGACCACCTTCTATTTTTCTTTATAGCATCTTTTGCTTACAGCCATTGAAGGACTCACTGAATGTATTAGTTTACTAAAGTTATCACAACAAAACATCACAAACTGGGAGCTTAAAAAAAACAGATATTTATTTACTAACAGCTCTAATTGCTGGAAATCCAGGATCAAAACATCAGCAGCCTTGATTTGCGCTGCCTCTCCCCTTGGCTGGAAGATGGCCCCTTCTCACTGTGTCTTCCCATGATCTGTCTCTGTGCTTGCACATCTCTGATGTTTTTGTGTGTCCAGGTTTCCTCTGCTTCTGTTGAAACCAGACCAGTTGGATTAGGCATCACCATTACAATTTCATTTTTCACTCAGTCATGTCTTTAAGGGCTTCGTCTTCAAACTGATTTGTACTCTGAGTTACTATGATTAGTATTTCATTCAGCATGTGAATTTTAGGGGATACAATTCCACCTATAACATCAAATGTAGTACATTGGTTCATTTCTTTTGTCGATTAAAAGTAAACTATTTGAGAGCAGGAATCATGTCATATTTTTCTTTGTGTTCTATATATTTAGCACTTTTGATCTTAAAATTTATGCAGCTCAACATGTTCAATAATAAAACCATGATTTTATTTATTTATTTATTTATTTATTTATTTATTTATTTTGACAGGCAGAGTGGACAGTGAGAGAGAGAGACAGAGAGAAAGGTCTTCTTTTGCCGTTGGTTCATCCTCCAATGGCCGCCGCGGCCGGAGCGCTGCGGCCGGCGCGCTGCGGCCGGCGCACCGCGCTGATCCGATGGCAGGAGCCAGGAGCCAGGTGCTTTTCCTGGTCTCCCATGGGGTGCAGGGCCCAAGCACCTGGGCCATCCTCCACTGCACTCCCTGGCCACAGCAGAGGGCTGGCCTGGAAGAGGGGCAACCGGGACAGAATCCGGCGCCCCGACCAGGACTAGAACCCGGTGTGCCGGCGCCGCTAGGCGGAGGATTAGCCTAGTGAGCCGCGGCGCCGGCCTAAAACCATGATATTTTGCAATATTTGTAATATTTGCAGCATTTGTAAAGAAGTTTTATCTGGCCCTGATGCATTTGGTTGGAAATTATGGATGCCTTAGAGCACATTTTCAACTAAATTGCTCTCATAAAAATATTTCAGGGATAGCTAAAGAATATACTTTTTCATTTAAAATGAACAGGAAAAACTGACACGGGAGAGTGTGTGAATAGATATCTATTGGCGGAGATTGTCACTTAACACACATTAGCTTTTATTTCAGATGAAATAAGTCATGTCTATTCTTTCAAAGAGTCCATAACTGACTTAGGAAAAATATGTGTAAATGGGAAAATACTAGCAAGTGCTGCAAAGATTAAGAGAGACCAAATTCCACAGTGGTTTAAACAATTCTTGTGTGTTTCAGTGACCATAGTGATGACTTCACTTAGGACACTCGATAGAGTTGGTCCTTTGAGAATAAAGGAGATACATTGGCACAATTTCGATGGTTGGGTTCAGAACACAGAAATCAGTGATGGTGATATTATCAGAACACAATTGAAAAAGAAAAAAAACTTTCATGTTTTCATAACACAAAGGTTATAACTAGGGTTATAATTGTTTTTGGTGACTAACATATTGCCTTTTAGAAAATAGTTTCAACCTTACAAAACAGTCATGAACATCTCAATGATAAAACTTATTAAATAGATGCAACATAAGCCCATTGTTTTCAATGGACAAATAGCTCGTTAGTCACAACAGAATGACTTATCTTTTTGTCTATCTGGAATGGGTGTTAAAGTTTTGAGTCTTAGGTCATGAATCAGCAGGCAATGGTTTCTTTCTTTGTTGGCTTAAAGCAAAGAGGAAATAATGAACAAAACTTGAGATATTTTAATATCAAAAATCTATTGTAGGTTATAGGAAAATCCCTTACACTTACAACTGGGCAATTGCCAAGTACTTTATTATGTCACCTTATCCTATACACATTCCATGGCTTTACTTAATTTTGTTCTTATCTTTTTTAGCTCTAAGTGTTGTTTCCATCTCTTCATGGTCTGAATGACAGTTTACATTGTCTTCAACAGAAACATCACCCCACACTTAGGTAAGTCTTTTGGAAAATATGCTTCTATCAGTTGATGTTGGCTGCATTTCTTTTTTTCTTTGACTTGGCACAGTTTACGTTTCTCTTGTTTGTCTGAGGAGATATATGTGCTAGCATAGAATGCAAATGGGGAGTACAGAGTGTACTACGCCAGCTTCCATTTGACATTGTTTAATAAGAGATTAGCTTGATTACTTTCAGTAGTTTAAGAGGAGTGCCTGGGGACTCAGGTTTTTACATTCATTTATTACCATTTTTCCAGACTTTGTTATTCAGGATAGTAGGAAAGACTACTTTAACCAGTTTGCCACAGCTGAATTGAAGACCAATTTAGAGATAATTAAGTTGTGTATATCCTTTTTTTTTTTTATCCTATAAACTTTCAAACTAGAGTAAGCTGAACCACTCTCTGTGTGGTGTTTCTTGGCATGTTTGAATTTGGATCCATTCCTTATTCTCCAACTCTGTATTTTAGGAGGGTTGTGAATGATCATTTACACTCATGTTAGTCACCTTCTGAGTGGGTCTGGTCCATGAAATGTGCAGACTAAAAATTAGAAGGTGAAGATAGGTAGCAAAGGCATTTCTTTACCTCCCTCTTTGCCATAAGCAACGTCTCCACCAGCATCCGTGTCTCTCCCTGACTCTAGGTCCACCTAGATTCTAGTCACCCCATCTATTTCCTTTGTTCTAGTCTACAGGTGGTAAAGGCTTCTGCTATTCCAAATCTCAGGGTTAGGGCTCTTTCCTCTCGTTTGGAACCTCACCTCTTCCCTCTATTAAACCAGTGCTCCCTCTATTGTAAATGTTTGAAGTGGATTGTGTTTTCCTAATTGGATACTGACTAATATATCCCATTTCCTGCCTTTTTTCACCTGATGAGGGATAAAATTAGTATTCCTCCTGTTTATCACATTATCTCTGTTGTTATTTTCATTATTGATGATAATGAAATATATGGACCCCTTCCTGGCCATTTCTAGCTTCTAGAGGCTTCCTGAACTCTGGCTTTTAGTCCCTTGTGTCTTCAAGAGCAGCAATGATATCACTCTTGCCACCTCTGTTTCCTTGAAGCTCACTGCTCTCCCTACCACTTTCATTTATAAGGACACTTTCAATTACATTGGACCCACACAGATAATCCAGGAATCTCCCTATCTCAAAAATCCTTGGCTGAATCACATCTGTAAGGTCTTGCCATGTAAAATATTTTCAGGTTTTGGGATAAGGATTAGGTTGTTTTTCTGCCTTCAAAACCCCTGCCACAACTGGAATTAGCAAAAGAGATGGAAATGCAAACAGGTAAATCCAGAATGTTAAGATCAGTAGGTAACTTTGCCCTTTTCCCAAAACCTCTCTTCTTAGGGTAGTGTTCTCAAAATCAGGGAGTCCATGAAAATAGTACCAGACCCAGAGCAACCCACCAATTCCCAGAAAGTCAATGGAAACTTATTTGAGAACAATTTACATCACTTTTTTCTTTTTTGAAGGATTTCTCTGAAATCTCAGCTTAGGTGACCTATTACAGGAGCAAACAAGTGTGCAATGAAGGGTGAGAGCAGCACCTTCTCCAAAGCAATTGGAAATCGGTGAATGTCTTATGTGAAATGAGAGTAGAATGTTAAGGGGCTATGGGATGTCCCAGCAGTGATTGGACCCACACGTTCTGGGACATCATGTCCATACAGGTAGCCACAGGAAGTGGCCCTCCATACAGTCAAAGGGGAATGGCGGACACACACATAAACCCCTTGTGAAAGGCTATCTCTACACTATAGATTCATATATTCTAAGGGACTCTCCCTAATTGTTCACGGAAGAGTTTGAGCTGAAATTTGGAGTTTCTAGAAGACAGACTATAAATAGAAGAGTATCAAAAGGATATTCTTAATCAGAAACAAGGGAAGGAAACAGATACTGGAAATATTTCTCTTTAACATCCTTCTATGCAGGTACTGTGATAAGCAAGGTAAGCCGCATGTTTCTTTCTTTTCTTTTCTTTTCTTTTCTTTTCTTTTCTTTTCTTTTCTTTTCTTTTCTTTTCTTTTTTCTTTTTTTTTTTTTTTTTTGACAGGCAAAGTTAAAGAATGAGAGAGAGAGAGAGAGAGACAGAGAAAAGTCTTTCTTCTTTTGGTTCACCCCCCAAATGGCCGCTACGGCCGGCACGCTGCACTGATCCGAAGACAGCCAGGAGCCAGGTGCTTCTCCTGGTCTCCCATGCGGGTGCAGGGCCCAAGCACTTGGGCCATCCTCCACTGCTTTCCCGGGCCACAGCAGAGAGCTAGACTGGAAGAGGAGCAACCGGGACAGAATCTGGCACCCCAACCGGGACTAGAACTCAGGGTGCCGCGCCGCAGGCAGAGGATTAGCCTAGTGAGCCACCCAGGTTTTTATGGAGGTAAATCCCCAGAGATTATTCAGTAAGCTCCCCAGGAGCCTCCCCATTCCTCACTTCTGTTCAGGGCCATCAGTTAAAACCCAATTTCATTTTTATTTTCCTTGTAAATGCCCATCCACCACCCTCCTCTCACACTTTGAGATTCCAGGAATTGCTCATTATTTCCACATCAGAGAAATTTGGCTCAAATCAGTTAACTCAATATGGGACTCACAGGGAAATATTTAAGTAGCACTGATAAATATGGCAGAGACTGTATTACCTTCCTCCTCCCGCCAATGGCCTGAAATAGCTTTTCAATTACCAAAACATCACAAATGTTGTGGGTGGGAGGTAAGTTATGGGGGGGGGGAAGCTATTGTAATCCATAAGCTGTACTTTGGAAATTTATGTTCATTAAATAAAATTAAAAAAAATCACAAAGAATTATTTCACAAGAAGAATAGGATTTCACTTGTAGTTCTCAATTCTATATTTATGCATGCTGAGGGTAGAAATCATTCTTGTTAAGCCATGGAACAAATTTCCACTAAACAACAATTTATCACTTTTCAAGCATGGTGTAAGAAATAGGGTAAAGCATAAACTCTGTTTGTCATTTAACTCTTAGGGTCTGGCTTATTTTGAAAGTAATGATGATGTTTTGATTTGTTTGCTAAGCCTTCTCTTTTCAAAAACCACTTTATCCATGAGTGTAAGGAGGCTGAGATCACTGAAATATATCAGGGGGAGACACAAGAGACTTTCAGAGATAAGTGTGAAATAAGCAGACTATGAATACTACACAGGATATTTTTATCTCTTTGCATATAATTAACCTGATTTTTTTTTCATTTTAAAATGTATACTTCTATGTTCATTTTCATATGTGCCATTTTTGTCTTTGTAAATTTTACTTATTTTATTTTGTTTGAAAGACAGAAGTAGATAGATGATGATAGATGATTGATAGAGATCTTTCATATGCTACTTCAGTTTCCGATGCCCAAAACAGCCAGAGATGAGCCAGGCTGAAGCCAGGAACCCAGAACTCAATCTTGGTGTCCAATGAGGGCGGCAAGGATCCAACTATTGAGCCCTCACCTACTGCATCACAGACTGTGTATTAGCAAGGACCTGGAATCAAAAACAGAGCCAGAACTCCAACACCGGGTAGGCTAATATGGGATTCAGTTTTCCCAGAGTGATGTATATGCTATGCCAAATGCAATCCTCATACTTACTATTTACTAATTGAAATCGATTTTTTAAACAGACTTGTGGTCAAAATTTTCCAAGTAAACATAGGCCAGCAATAATAGTTGCTATCTATCTACCAGGTAGCATGTGTAATGCCCACATTATTAGTATTCTCAACAACCAACTGTCATCATTTTATTATGAAAAGATTGCAGATCTGAGTACATTTCTAGTAAATAACTGTGTTGGGATTTCAGCTAGGTGAATTTGTGTGTCCAATGTGTCCTCTTTGTATAATGAGTTGTTGCCTCTTTCAAAGGATTACATTTTGTCCTGTTGTTAGAGATGCAGTCATCAATGAATTCTCCCCTTACCTAGGTCTAGTCCAAAACTGAAAAAGAAATTGCTTTCTAAATTAAGTCAAGAGACTTAATCTATCCACATTAGAATAATTTGAGCATTTGAACCAGACCAGACCACAAAAGCTAATTTAGGTTTGAGAATTTATGGAAGGATAACTTGAATATAGGGTCATTTCCTCTTTGGTTTACAATCCAACCAGAAACAGAGAGTCAAAGACATACATCAGACCAACAACACAAATGAATGGACATATCTCTGACATCTCCTTTGATTCCTCCCAAAAGGTGCCCAAAGTCTGACAGGCTCTCTAGGTGGACTGAAAATGTACCAGTTCTCAGGATTCTCGACTACAATTTATTTACTGTGTTTTAAACTGGAGGTGGTGGGGATGGATGAGGATACAAGGAATGGAAATTCAATATTCAATATTCAAGGATCTACTCGCCATCCAATGAGAAAATTCTTGCTGAACCACAATTATATGTTTCCACATTTTAGCACTCACTGTGTTTTAGTTCTCATTGATGTTTCAGGGAACAGGCGTGCCCTATCACGGTTTTCCACAGAAGCATACACATGAGCATCTGCTATATGAAAATACTAAGCAAATGATTTATTTACAATAACTAATCCTATTTATGTTCAGTATTGAATATGTTCCGAGTACTTTGCTGAAGACTGGGGATACAGGAATCACAAACAGAATCTCTGGGCATGGCATCTACATTATAGCAATTTTGACATAATTTCTATATTGCTAGACTATCAAAACTACCAAGTTACTACCATATACAGTTGTTGAAAAGGCTGATATGGCCTCCAGAATTTGGCAATATTTTAGCTGGTTGCCTTCCATGTTGCCAGTACACACAAAGGAACACATTCTTCCAACTCCAGAAAAAAAGGTTGTTCTCAAACATTTTCATTATTCTTTCCCAAGCTGTTGATTCTGGTGCTTTTTTATAGTCTCTTTTTTATAGGAAAAGGCACCTTTAAGCACCTGATGGAGAATTTAAAGGCATGTACATCTTGGCCTAACAAATGCCAGCAGAGGAATGCAAGAGTAGCAATCTTGTGCCACGCTATACTAGTCATGCCATTCAAGGGTGTGGGATATTTACAATCTCCCCATCCATGACTGAGGTCTTAGAGCTTCCAGTGTGTGCATAAAGTTTCTACTAATATGTTTGATTACTGAGATTATTATTGATACAGTTGTTACCATTGGAAAGGATTAATAAATTTATCTCATTCTCTGAGGGAGAAAAATATGAGATTAAAAAGTATTAATTGCCTTAACTATTTTAATCCAGTCTTCAACCTTTTTAATACTCAAAAAACCTCTTCTCAGTCCTTTTGGCCAACAGATTTTTACTGAGCTCTGATGAGCTCTCTTTATGCACAAGATAGCTACAGCTTCTAAGACTATGTGTCAGTGTCATTAACTCCCCTTCACTGCTAGCAAATTAATGCTAACACAACAAAGTTCATAAAGCCCCAGGGACTGTGAAATGGCCTCTAAGTAGAATTGTGTGGGCTGTGAATTATCTTTAGCAGTAAATTATTCCACAAATAGCCCATTAATGTCCACTAAAATTGGAATGGCTAGAATTGCTACAATTCTTATCCAAGTCTTGAGTGTTCATGATAGCCAGATAACCTGTGGTAGCCTGAAGAGTACACCATGTGCAGAAGTCGAAAAGGAAGGAAAGGAAAGCTCTTGTGTTTTTTTTTTCTTTCCAGTGTACTCTGAGTGTGATCTGAACAGTAATTAATAATCCTTGTCAAAAATAAATACCAAGAGTTTGCCATCTCCAAAGACCCAGTTAGAATAGCTGTGTTTCTCTTCTCTAATTTGAGCCTGGTTAAACGTGGCATTAGAGCTTTCAGAGGTTCTTCTTAAGTCCTTTGAGTATTTTGTTCCTGATAGGAATCTTATGTAAAGATGATACAAAGAGAAATTTGAACTTAATATATTCTTTTTAAGATTTATGATTAGAAAGAGCAAGAGAGGAAGTACAGACAGAAAGAGAGTGTATCTTCCATCTGTTGGTTCAGTCCCCAAATGGCTTCAACAGCCACGTCTAGAACAGGTTGCAGCCAGGAACCAGAAATTCCTGGTATCTCACATGGGTGGCAGGGGACCAAGTACATGAACCATCTTTCACTGCCTTCCCAGGTACATTAGCAGGGAGCTGGAATGGAAGTGGAGCAACCAGAACTCAAACTGCACTCTGATAGATGTTGGTGTCACAAGCATTGGCTTAATTCACTGTATTGTAATGCTGGGTCCCTCAACTTATTATATTCTAAACTGTTATATTAAATGAACCTCTATTTATGGAAATTCATGGTGTGCCCCTGACAATCCAGGGTCAATTCATTTTAAGTTGCATTTGTTGTGTGATAAATGAACTAGAAAGAATTGACTCAGTTGTGAGCCAAGCTACTTACTCCCAAATTTCTAATATTGCCTTATCATCTGGAATTTTCTAGATAAAAACCTGCAATTCTGTATGATCACCAAGTTACTGGGTTCCCAGCCTTCCTTGAGTCCCTTCCTAGTTCTCTTGAGTACCCTCTTGTGTCAGGACTTCTCTTTTCCTGAGACACCATCTTTCTCACTCTTCCCACCTTAAGAGCCTCCTGTCTGGAGCAGGATTGCACCAATTTTGAGTTTCCCTTTTTGGGAGATGTTTATTTCAAGTCTGGAAGTTTTGCCTGCTTCTGACCTGTTGCTTCTCCCTGTTCTCTTGGATTGAGTACTGCTAACATCCAAATGCTTCCACTATCTGAGGGCCCCTGTAGCTTTCCAGTCTTTGTCCTGTGAATTTAGTTTCCTGACCTTTCTCTAACGTCAATTATCACATGCTGTGTTGTTATCATTGTTAGCTGTCTGAATCTGCACAAGTGTCTTTTAATCTTGGTCCCAATTTTCTTGTCTAAAAATAAAAAATTCAGTGGGTACTCAGAAGCCTTTCATTTCATGTATCAGTGGGATTGAGTTGATGTACAACATCAGTATAGTGACTTTCAGATACATGGATATGGTCGTGATGTAACTGTGATGTAAAGAATATTGGTGGTAGGTGGGAGAACAAGTATGTGGTACAGTGGGTTAAGCAGCCACCTTTGATGCGGGCATCCCATATCAGAGTGCTGGTTCAAGTCCTAGTTACTCCACTTCCCACCCATCTCCCTGCTGATAGGAAGGCAGTGCAAGATGACCCAAATCTGTCACTCATGGGTGGGGTTCCTGGCTCCTGTCTTTGACTTGGCCCAGTGCTGGCCATTGTGGCCAGTTGGGAAATGAAGCAGCAGATGGAAGATTTGTTTCTCTCTCTCTCTCTCTCTCTCTATCTCTCTCTCTCTCCTTTTCAAATAAATAAATAAATCTTTAAACAAAAAATTTAAAACATTTTTATTTTTCAAGAAAGTTAATTTTAGAATGTACTTCTGGAATAGTTTTTTTTAAAATGTATTTATTTATTTGAAAGTCAGAGTTACAGAGAGAGAGGAGAGACAGAGATATCTTCCATCTGCTGTTTCACTCCCCAAATGGTTGCAATGGCCAGGGCTGTGCCAGGCTGAAGCCAGGAGCCAGGAATTCATCGAGGGGCCCAGGGACTTGGCCATCTTCTGCTGTTTTCCCAGCTGCATAATCAGAGAGCTGGATCTGATGCGAAGCAGCCAGGACTTGAACCATCATCATGATAGCTATGCAGGCAGCGTATTAACCCACTGCATCCAGTCCCCTGCAATAGTTTTTTTTTTTTAAGAAGAATTCAAATACTCTAACAGATGACTCAATTTCAATAACTTTTAATTATTTCAAAGAAATTATCTTGACTTTAATTATTTATAACTTAGTGTAAGACTTGACTCTATTCAACCACCCATCTCAGACCACATTAAATTTCAAAAAAAAAGCAAGTTATTGACACTTTTTATTCCCTAATATTATATTTGCCAGGTGCTCTTCTGAGCATGTTAGTAATTCATTTATTCATTTACCTCTCAGACAGTATTGGCTGTGCACTATAGTTTCTTCCATTTAGTAGATGAACTGAGTGAGGAAGAGTGGCCAAGTAGCTGACTGAGGGTGAAACAAGGCAGAAGAACTTGGATTTGTACAAAGCAGTCTGGTTTCAGAGTCTGTGCTTGCAAAACCACACTAGCCTTCCCTACATGCACAATTTGAAGAAAGTCCTTAGAGAGGAGATTTTAAATGTGAGTCTCTTGAAAGGCAAAGGATTTTTATAGTCACAACACAAAGCAGAACTCAAGCATTCTCCTTTGTAATTTTACTCTAAAAATGTCACCTAGAGTACACACTGCTGACCGATCTATCCATTCTTGTTTTCTGACATTCCTATATCTCCTTCTAAACAATCCAAAATGCTTTTCTGTATCTTCTTCCTCCTATCCACTTCCCACAGAAACATAAAATATACTTTCATTCTTCCCAGGAGGGAGAAGATCCTCCTTTTGTGAGTTGGTTTAACTCTTTCAGCTCACCCAACACTACATCTTTATGTGTTTCTCAATACAAGTCAGTATGAACAGAGTCCAAGAAAGAGCTTGCAGGATGCTTTTTAAGATTTATTTATGTATTTATTTGGGAGGTAGAATTACAGAGGGAGAGAGAGAGGAAGAGACAGAAAGGTCTTCCATCTGCTGGTTCACTCCCCAAATTGCCGCAATGGCCAAAGATTGGCCAATCCAAAGCCAGGAGCCAGGACTTCCATGTTGGTGCAGAGGTCCAAGCATTTGAGACATCTTCTACTGCTTTCCCAGGCCGTACCAGAGATCTGGATTTGAAGAGGATCATCCAGGACATAAATTGGTGCCCATGTGGGATGCCAGCACTGCTCCCAGAAGCTTAGCCTACTAGCCACAGTGCCGGCCCCTGCATATATATTCCATTGTTACATCCCTTTGATACTGTTTGATGTACTTTAATCTAGATGAGTGTCTCTATATTCTATGTTTTCAAAATTAATTTTCATTTTTGGTAATGAATATGAAGTGAAAAGCTGTATCATTGAGATGTTTTGTTTTGTGAAAATTCACAGTAATGTTTCAAAAGATTATGTCTGCTCTGAAGGAATGTACATCAGGATGTGGTTCCATATATATAAATTTTTGGCTCACAAGAGGATCTGAATTTCTCTCTCCTAACTATTTAGGGGCTGTGATGGCACAACCTAAGTGAGAGGAGAGAGCATGAGACAATTGATTTGGTTTAAAAGAAGAAAATGAGTTGGGTTTACAGAGGAGGAGATCCAGAAATTTTGCACTGAATTTCAGAACTGTGGAACTTCACTATTTCAAGAATATCGTGTTTTAAATTTGACTTTCTGTGGAATGACAAAACTTTCTTTACTGTGTAACTTTCTCCAAAGTTATATTTAAGTTACATTTAAGGTGAGCAGTTAGCAAAGAACGTAGAAAACTGAGTTGCAATTTATGATCTCAAATTTAAGAGGTTGGGAACTGAGTTGAATCTCTCAAAGCTTTGTGACATGAATGAATTTGCACTTGTAAATGTATGAGTGTGTGAGCACATATTTGCTAACAGAAGGAAGAAAGATAAGTCTAATTTACTCACGATCCCTGCCAGACTTTTTCACTTCTGCCTAAGAATGGAGCTCAGCCATGAGATATTTGGACAAATGGCTCAGTAATCGCTGTATGGTAAATTTGAGATTTTTCATTCCGTATCTTGAATGTTAAACACGAAGTTTCATTTATAGATATGTAACTTGTAGGGTTTTTTCCCATTTATTTACTGTAGTCACAGAGACTATGAATAAGCTATCAAGAATGCAAAGAGCATTTCCAGTTGAATGAAACTACAACTTAATTGGGAGATTAGAAAAATATACATGAACAGTCAAATACCAGTAGATTAATCCAATTCAGTGATACTACAGAGTTCCTGGAAATTTTCTTAGCTGGGTAAATAAGCTTGCTGGTTTATAAAAAATAAATGAGAAAATATAGTTAAATTAGATGCCAAAGATTACTTCAACATTCATGTTTTATTACTTGGATACTTCCTCAGATTTTCACCTAACAATCCAGCTTTTCTTATTATACCTGTAATCTTAATAAATTTTATTATGTTATTCCAACACATTAGCAGATTAAAAACAACTATTTAAAAAGTAAAGACCTTCTTTGATGGTCCGTTCTTTCCCCTGGGATCTCACTCGCAGAGATCTAGAGATCTTTCATTTAGGTTTTTTTTTTTTTTTTTTTTTTTTTTTTTTTTTTTTTTTTTTTGCTAGAGTGTCTTGGCTTTCCATGCCTAAAATACTCTCATGGGCTCTTCAGCCAGATCCAAATGCCTTAAGGACTAATTCTGAGGCCAGAGTGCTGTTTAGGACATTTGCCATTCTATGAGTCTGCTGTGTATCCTGCTTCCCATGTTGGATCATTCTCTCCTTCTTAATTCTACCAGTTAGTATTAGCAGACATTAGTCTTGTTTGTATGATCCCTTTGACTCTTAGACCTATCAGTGTGATCAGTTGTGAACTGAAATTGATCACTTGGACTAGTGAGATGCCATTGGTACATGCCACCTTGATGGCATTGAATTGGAATCCCCTGGCACGTTTCTAACTCTACCATTAGGGGTAAGTCCAAGTGAGCATGTGTTGAACTGTATATCTCCTCCCTCTCTTATTCCCACTCTTATATTTAACAGAGATCACTTTTCAGTTAAATTTAAATACCTAAGAATAGATAACTTCCACTTTGACTATGACCTTGTCTAAATAAGATCAGAGTTGGTGAACTCAAAAGGCTTCCATAGCCTTGGCAGCTCATGACAAGAGCCTTGGGTGATTACTGATGCCATAAACAAGAGTGTCAATTTGTTAAGTCAACAACAGGAGTCACTGTGCACTTACTCCTCATGTAGGATCTGTGTCCTTAATGTGTTGTACAATGTGAATTAATGCTATAAAATAAACAGTATTTTTCACTTTGTGTTTCTGTGTGGGTGCAAACTGTTGAAATCTTTACTTAATATATACTAAATTGATCTTCTGTATATAAAGATAGTTGAAAATGAATCTTGATGCAAATGGAATGGGAGAGGGAATGGGAGAGGGAAGGGATGTGGGTGGGAGGGAAATTATAGTGGGGAAAAAGCCATTGTAATCCATAAACTGTACTTATGAAATTTATATTTATTAAATAAAAGTTTAAAAAGTAAAGGGCCATTATACATACAAGAATTTTAAGAACATCCAGGAATAAAAGTGGACCACTTAGCAATCAGATAATTAGTGTAGTACTCAGAGAATTAAATGCTCACAGGGATCACATCCTAAGAGTTCTGTCTACCTTTTGTAGGCCATGCAAAATCAACATTTTATGAAAATCTAGTAACCTCAAAGACTGCCTTTTCCAAAATGGCCTCAAAAGACTAGAATCACCATAAAGCACTATGTAAGTAAGAGTACAATTTGCATTAGTCATAGTAATAACTGCTGAAGCCAGAACAATCTAATCGATCCTATATGCGGGGTATACACTTAAAATTTTGATAAATTTCATAAAAGCACTTTTATCTCAATTTTCCAGGAATTTGGGGCCGGCATTTGGTGTACCCATTAAGACAGCCCTTGGGATATCCACATACCATATCAAAGGGCCTGTGTTTGAGTCCTAGCTCCTTACCCAATTCCAGCTTCCCACGAACTCGCACCCTGGGAAGCAGCAGTGATGGCTCAAGTACTTGGGTCACTGCCATCCACATGGAAGACCTAGACTGAGCTTCAGGCTCCTGGATTTGGCCTGACCTAGCCCTGGCTGCTGTGGGTGACTGGGGAGTGAATCAATGACTGGAACAGCTCTCTGTCTTCGCTCCCCTCTCCTCCCCTCCTCTCCCCTCCCCTGTCCTTCTCTTCCCTTCACTCTCTTTCCTCTCTCTTTCAAATAAAGAAATTATTTCAAAAATAAATTTATCCAGAAATACCATAAAATAACAACTAAAAGAGAGTTGAGTGGCATTAGACCGAACAGGTAAAGATGTTCCCCATCACTCTCCTTGGTGGGGGTAGAGACATCATGCATTAGAACTGCAAAAGCCAGAACAAGTTTGAAACATAATCTTTACTTGTCAGTTGCTGCCAGAATCAGGTCTGTAACCCTACTCGCTTCTTTGTGGGAATTAGTTACTTCAGTGGGTAACACAGAACATCTATAATCTGTACCTAGCCCAGGATGTCAAAGATAATTTCCTGTCCTATGACAGCAACAGCCAGAGAAACCTAAGTAATGATCAGTCTTTGGCCAAACTACTACCTGCTGCTCCCAAGGAGGCTCATGCAAAACCATTTCCAGTATCCCCTCCCTGAAGTTTCTGTTATTTACTTCTCCCAAAGGGCTTCAGAGTCTTGACAAGTGGACAGCTGTATCATTCCATCAACCATCTCAGTTGACAACTTTTAGCAGAGACTGGGTTCAACTTTTCTTGGCAGCATTGATGGCACACCTTCCTTAGAAAGACATACCTCAAACAGAAGGGACTGTAGTTAGTGGAGAAAGATGATGAGGCAACAAGACTTTGCCACACCACATAAATTAAACTCCCTCTCCCTCTCCCTCTCCCTCTCCCTCTCCCTCTCCCTCTCCCTCTCCCTCTCCGTCTCCCTCTCCCTCCCTCTCTCTCTCTCTCTCTCTCTCTCTCAAAGGGGAGTTTAGATGTGAGAGAAGGACTATGCATCCATGCATTATTTGGTACTTTTTGTGGCTAATAGTGGACATTATTATAAAGTTACTTTTTAAATTTGTTAATTTATTTGAGCAGGAGAGACAAAAAGAGAAAGAGAAAGGAAGAGGGAGAGAGAGAGAGGGAGAGGGAGAGAGAGAGAGAGCGAGCGAGAGAGCACTCCCATCCACTGGTTCACTCTACTAATGCCTGCAATGTCTAGGACTAAGCCAATTTGAACCTGGGTGCCAGAAATGCACTCCTGGTCTTCCAGGAAGGAGGCAGGGACCCAATTACTTGAGCTCTCACCACTGTCTCACAGGGTCTGTATTTGCCAGAGGCCAGAGTCAGGAGCCACAGCCGCTAATAGATATGGACACAGGCGTCTTAGCCACTTCTTAATTGCTAGGTTAGATTCAGTTTTGTTAATTTTTTAATACTTGTCTGGATATTAATACAAGTAGAGTGCTCTATTTTTCACTGTCTGATTCAGAAGTTTATTAACTTCTAAGAGGAAATCAAAAGGGTTCATGCAAAATAAAACACAAGAAAAAATATTATTAGCTTTTATTAAAAAAAAAACCCAAGGCCTTTATTAAATTTCCCAGAAGTTTTTCATTTAGAGTTAATATGAATCTTGGGAAGGTTTTTGATGATTTTACTTTGTGTTTTTCCCTTAATAACAGATACAAAATTGCTTTTGCCTGAGAAACTCAGCAATTACTAGTTCTCAAATTATTTTCATGTCATTTCTAATATTTGTTTTTATTTAGTAATGTGGTATAAAAATCTAATAAAAATAGAGCCGGCGCCGTGGCTCAATAGGCTAATCCTCCACCTTGCGGCGCCGGCACACCGGGTTCTAGTCCCGGTTGGGGCGCCGGATTCTGTCCCGGTTGCCCCTCTTCCAGGCCAGCTCTCTGCTATGGCCAGGGAGTGCAGTGGAGGATGGCCCAGGTGCTTGGGCCCTGCACCCCATGGGAGACCAGGAAAAGCACCTGGATCCTGGCTCCTGCCTTCGGATCAGCACGGTGCGCCGGCTGCAGCGGCGGCCATTGGAGGGTGAACCAATGGCAAAGGAAGACCTTTCTCTCTCTGTCTCTCTCTCTCACTGTCCACTCTGCCTGTCAAAAAATTAAAAAAAAAATAAAAATAAAAAAAAATCTAATAAAAATAACTTTAGTCAATATATATTCATATTTGGTGGTAATAAGAATAGTAAAATTTTCCCTATATTTTCTAAATAGAAATGATCCTATATTCCTAAATTTTATATTTCCATATTTTGGGGGTCAAATTTAATTTCTATGATAATACAATTATTCTTGCATAAGTAGGTGAAATTTAAGCAAAAGAAATATTAGTTTATTATTTTAAATTAATTTTATTTATTTGAAAAGCAGAGAGAGCTCTCATGTGCTGGGTAACTTTCCTAAATACCCATAACAGCCAGGGTTAGGACAATCCAAAATCAGGATCCAGGAACTCCAGTCTGGGTCTCCCATGTCAGGGTGTAGGGACCCAGATACTGGGGTCATCTCTGCTGCCTCCCAGGTGTACATCAGCAGAAATCTGGAGACAGGAGCAGAGCTAGAAACTGCGGCAGTCCAAGCAGTATGCAGGCATCCCCAGTGGTATGTTAAATGAGCCAGATGACAGTGCCCAGTTCATTGTTGTACAGGGAACACAGAAATGGTTTCTGAAATATTGTTAGGATCTTTTTCCAGATTCTGAAACTCTTTTTTCTTAGCTTAGGCTGCTGAAACAGAATATCATAGGCTGAGTGGCTTACTTAGCCAGAAGAAATTGAGCCTGGGAAACCTGAGGTCAGAGGCCAGCACAGTCATTCTAGTTTTTGTAACCTCACATAGCAGAGAATTAAGAGACAAAGTTAGCTCTCTTGTGCCTTTATTATTGTTATTATTACTATTTTATTTATTTGACATAAATAGAGACAGAGAGCTCCCAGCTAGTTCACTCCCCATATGCCTGCAATAGCTGTGGCTGGGCAGGGGCTAGAGATGGGAACCAGGAATACAACCCAGGTCTCTCATGTGAGTGGCAGGAACTCAATTACCTGTCATCAGCACTGCCTTCAAGGATCTGCAGTCAAACTGCAGTCAAGAGCTGGGACCTGGAATTAGACTTTGTCACTCTGCTGTGAGACGCAGGTGCCCTTACCACTTAGCTAAGTGCTTGCACTTCCTGTCATTTTGTAAGGGCATCAGTCCTATTTATGAGGTCTCCACCCTCACAACCTAGTCACTTCTCAAGGGCCTCACCTCCTAACACCCTCACCCTGGAGGTTAGGATTTCAACATATGAATGGGGCAGGGCACAAACAGTCCCTTGATAGCATCTGTGAAGGCTGAGAAATGCATTTTATTTCTCTGAAATCTAATACCAAGTATAACACCTCATTGAGTATTTGAACTTGACAAAATAAAAACATTTCCAATGGATGTAGTTGTCAAGATAATTTAAAAATGGACGAATTCATTTACTCATTCACTCATCTGTTCTTTCGTTCATAAATTCATATTTATTGGATAGTTCCATCCACCAGAGAGTTCATGATAGAAGGAAAAAGGTATCACTATAGACACATCCAATTTGTTAAACTGTTCAAAATGCTTAAAATAATAAAAAGATGGGCTATTTCTAAGCCACCTTATCAATCTATCCTGCTTCTGATATTAAAACAGAATAAGGATAGCTTAAATAAAAAGACCATAATTAAATAACTAAAATTTTATGTATAATAATTAACCAGATAAAAAATTAATTGAATGAGTCACTTACATGGAAAAAGACAGTCAGTTATAAAGACTGCAACAATGGTCAACATTAGAAATATCTGTTATGGGGCTAGCATTGTGGTTCAATGGGTTAAGCTACCACTTGCAATGCCAGCATTCCCATGTCATAATGCCAATTGGAGTCCCAGTTACTCTGCTTCTGATCCAGCTCCTTGAGGTATGCCTCTGAAGGCAGCAGGATTATCAAGACAATAATAATGCATCTAGTACCCCGTGTTTTTCAAGTCTTTCTCACTTCCTCTTATGCTCCCAGCTGGAGAAAGCTGTAATCTTTTAAAAGGAATCATGTGATTAGATTGGCTCCCCTTGGGTAATCTCTGTATAACTGGAAATGGAATCTTGGGGCCATTTTTAGAATTATTCCTACCTTGTCCTATAATTCAGCAATCACATTCCTAGACATGCAACCAGTAGAAATGCAAATGTATCTTCACCAAAGTACATACACAAAATCATACACAAAATGCTTACAGGAACACTTTTTTTTTAAAAAAAAAAAAAGACTTATCTATTTACTTGAAAGTCAGAGTTACACAGAAAAAGGAGAGGCAAAGAGAGAGAGAGAGAGCGAGAGAGGTCTTCCATCCACTGGTTCACTCCCTAATTGGCCACAACAGCTGGAGCTGTGCCGATCCAAAGCAAGAAGCCAGGAGCCTTTTCCGGGTCTCCCCTGTGGGTGCAGGGGCACAAGGACTTGGGCCATCTTCTACTGCTTTCCTAGACCACACCAGAGAGCTGGATTGGAAGTGGAGCAGCTGGGACTCGAACCGGTGCCCATAAGGAATGCCAGCACTGCAGGCAGTGGCTTTACCCATTATGCCACACTTTTCATATTAGTTAAAGTCTGCAAAAAATATTCATCAACAATTGGATAAATTGTGATGTGTTCTTATAATTGAATATGGAAATAAAAATGAACAGACTATAGCAAGTTAAAATAAGACAAACGAATCTCACAAATAAAATGCAGAATAAACAAATAACAGAATTTTATGGAAGAAGTATCTAGCACAGCTCACCTGTGTAAATAGAAAGCCTAGGGGGAAGATACAGCATTTACCACTAAGAATTGGAGTGAGTGATAGGGAAAAGGGGAATGGGATTGTATATTAAATTGAAATAGTAATATGAACATAAATTAATTTTAATTAATTTGATTTTTAATGTTTGTAAAATTTGTAAACATCTGGATATTGTGAATACATGGCAAAATTATGGGGTGGATGTGTCTGGAGAATTTGGCAGAGGTCAGGACATGGAGCACCTTGCAAGCCTTGCAAAAAGATTGACCTTAATCTTAGGTCATTGGCACACGGAAGGTCCTTGGAAAAGGAAATATATGGATAGTTTTTCATTTAAGAGCTTTGACACTATAAAGTGGAAAGTGAAATTACAAGAGGAAACTATTGGACCAAGCGTTAGGCACAATGAATATACAACCCCCCTTGGGACACCCATATCAGTGTGTGACATCAAGTCCCAGCTTGGTTCCAACTCCAGCTTCCTGCTAATGCACACACTGGAAGGCAGCACTTGAAAGCTGGTCCCTGTCACCCATATGGGAGACCCAGATTAAGTTTCCATCCAGATCCTGGTTTCCAACTGGCCCATTCCTGGTTGTTGTGAGCATTTGGAGGGTGAAACAGTGGATATAAACCTCTCTCTCACTCTCGCTCTCAGTCTCTTTCTCCAAAAAAATAAAAATAGTTTTTAATAAAAGAGGAAAATATGGAGGAAACTACACTAGTTAAGAAGCTTTTCAAGGAGATCAAGTAAGAGATGATAGAACCCGAGTTCTGCAGTGAAGAGGAGGAAGGACAACCTAAGAGGCACAGATGTCTTGTAATTCATCTCTCTTCCATAAACTCTCTTGTTAGAGTCTTAATTCATGCTAAAATGTAATTGGCTGATAGTAGAGTTGCCTTTTTTAACTTTTATTTAATAAATATAAATTTCCAAAGTACAACTTTTGGATTATAGTGGCTTTCCCCCTCCCCAACCTCCCTCCCACGCACAACCATTCCATCCCCCGCTCCCTCTCCCATCTCATTCACATCAAGATTGATTTTCAATTATCTTTATATACAGAAGATCAATTTAGTATGTATTAAGTAAAGATTTCAACAGTTTGCACCTACACAGAAACACAAAGTGTAAAGTACTATTTGAGTACTAGTTATACCATTAATTCACACAGGACAACACATCAAGGACAGAGATCCTACATGGGGAGTAAGTGCCCAGTGACTCCTGCTGTTGATTTAACAATTGACAGTCTTCTTTATGGTGTCAGTAATCACCCTAGGCTCTTGTCATGAGTTGCCAACGCTATAGAAGCCTTTTGAGTTCGCCAACTCTGATCTTATTCAGACAGGGCCATAGTCAAAGTGGAAGTTCTCTCCTCCCTTCAGAGAAAGGTACCTCCTTCTTTGATGACCCTTTCTTTCCGCTGTGATCTCACTCACAGACATCTTTTATTTAGGTTCTCTTTTTTTTTTTTTTTTTTTTTTTTTTGCTAGAGTGTCTTGGCTTTCCATGCCTAAAATACTCTCATGGGCTCTTCAGCCAGATCCAAATGACTTAAGGGCTGATTCTGAGGCCAGAATGCTGTTTAGGACATCTGCCATTCTATGAGTCTGCTGTTTACCCCCCTTCCCATGTTGGATCATTCTCTCCTTCTTAATTCTATCAGTTAGTATTAGCAGACACTAGTCTTGTTTATGTGATCCCTTTGACTCTAAATCCTATCATTATGATCAATTATGAACTGAAACAGATCAGTCTAACTAGTGAGATGGCATTGGTACATGCCATCTTGATGGGATTGAATTGGAATCCCCTGGCACGTTTCTAACTCTACCGTTTGGGGCAAGTCCAATTGAGCATGTGCCAAACTGTACATCTCCTCCCTCTCTTATTTCCACTCATATTTAACAGGGATCACTTTTCAGTTAAAGTTAAACACCTAAGAATAATTGTGTGTTAATTAAAGAGGTCAACCAATAGTATTAAGTAGAACAAAAAAATACTAAAAGGGATAAAGTATTAAGTTATTGGAGTTGCTTTTTTAAAAGATTTGTTAATTTATTTATTTGAAAGCAAGAGTGACAGAGAGGCAGAGAGAGAGAGAGAGAGAGAGAGAGAGAGAGTTCTTCCATCTGCTGGTTCACTCTCTAAATGGCCGCAATAGCCAGAGCTATGCGGATCAAAAGCCAGGAGCCAGGAGCTTCTTCCAGGTCTCCCACACAGGATCAGGGGCCCAAAGACTTGGACCATCTTACACAGCTTTCTCAGGCCACAGCAGAGCTGGATCAGAAGTGAAGCAGCTGGGACTTGAACCAGCTCCCATTTGGGATGCCAGCACCCAGGCAGTTGCATTACCTGCTATGCCACCACACCGCCTCCAGTAGAGTTGCTTAATGCACCCAATTGTACTAAGATAAGATGGAATTACCAATCAGATGTGGCTCTAGGCTCTGAATTGAAAAGATGTCTTTTTGTACAAAGTGAAGCATTTTTCTGAGAAGTGTATCATTCCATTTGTTTCATAGTGCTTTGTTTCTGTGTCATCATTTTTCAAATGCAGCATACCAATGAGTGGGAACATGAACAGACGATGTGTTCCTTGGCTGAGGTATCTACTCTTTAATTATGTGACCTTCACAAAGTCAGCAAAAACAGAGATATGAGCCAGGAATTCTTTATCTTTTTAATATTTATTTATTTATTTATTTTAAAGGTAAAAATACAGAGAGAGAGAGAGACAGAGAGACAGGACACACATGTACACACACACACACACACAGAGAGAGAGAGAGAGAGAGAGAGAGAGAGAGAGAGAGGTATCTTCCATTTGCTGGCTCACTCCCCAAATGCCATAATAGCCAGAGCTGGGCCAGGCTCAAGCCAGGATCCAGGAGCTGCTTCTGGGTCTCCCACATGGGTACAGGGTTTCAAACACCTGGGCCATCTTTCACTGCTTTTCCAGATGCATTAGCAGAGAGCTGGATTGGAAGTGGAGCAGCCAAGACTCGAACCAGCACCCATGTGAGATGCTGGCACTCTGGCACTGCTGGCAGAGGCTTAATCTTCTATGCCACAGTGCCAGCCCCTGAGACAGAAATTCTTTAAGAGTTTTCCATTTTATGATCAGGAGGTAGTTATGTAAAGGAGATTTCCTAAATCATCCTCACATACTCAATTTCTGTGGAGTCAACAATAGGCCAACATTGAGACCAGTGTCATCTGTGTAAATGTGTACATTTTGACTTTACAAAAAATTCACACACTTATAAATGTCATTTTCTTCTCTTAATTGCCTATTGTGATTGTTCTTTTTAAATTCTTCACCCAATTATATCCCCAATTGGTTTACAGAGAATATAACTGACTATAAAATATAGCATATGCAATGGTATGATTAATTTCACTCAGATTCTCAAAACTATAAACTTAATAGTTGCAACTGTTTTCAATAGGGAACTAAATTAATTTCCTATGATTTTTTTTTTGACAGGCAGAGTGGATAGTGAGAGAGAGAGACAGAGAGAAAGGTGTTCCTTTTTGCCGTTGGTTCACCCTCCAATGGCCACCACGGCTGGCATGCTGCGGCCGGGGCATCACGCTGATCCAAAGGCAGGAACCAGGTGCTTCTCCTGGTCTCCCATGGGGTGTAGGGCCCAAGCACTTGGGCCATCCTCCTCTGCCTTCCCGGGCCACAGCAGAGAGCTGGCCTGGAAGAGGGGCCACCGGGAAAGAATCCAGCACCCATAATTTCCAATTATTCTAAGAACTAATATTGTCTGCATTTAATTTGGGGTCTTATTCCTTTGAATGTCCTCTTTTCTCCTCTGTCACACGCACAAACACACACTGCAATTGTATTTTGCTGTATATTACTTCATCAAGTAAATATTCCAAATTTAATCTGTAAATAACCTCCCTACTCTTAGCAGGGATTTTAATTACATACAGAGAAAAAATGGAGTTTAATAAAAAGTTACTTGGTTTAATATGTGAATTTTTGTACTGTTTTTTCATCCTGATTTCATTGAGTTGTATATATAATTAGGTTTACGTAGGTCTAGATCTTTTGTCTAAAAAAACAAGAAATAGTTTTAAAATTTGCTACAATGTTTCAGAGGCAGTTTAACCACAAAATGTGTAACAAGCCTTTCATTTCCTAAATTACATTTCATATTCTATTAATGCATGTGGATTTTATTGCAGAATTTTTGCAGCTATGACCTCCAAGTGACCCATTTGAGCTCACATTTAGCTAAGGCACTAACATATTTAATACATATAAATCATATTTATACAATATGGTCTTGGATTTTAACTGGCATTTTTGAAGCTGAGTAGGTCTTTAATATTACAAATATACAGGAGTTTAAGGGATGAGTGTAACTAAGAAGTACCTTAAAGGCAAGTGTTCTCCTCATCATTCTTTATTTCTACCATTTTTCTGCTCATAATTGGGGGCTCAAAATATGTTGGTTGAATGTAGTTCAATTTTTTAGCTTACTAAGAATTGTAAAATTCTGAATCTCTCATCCCAATCCAAGCCTCATGTCATCTCCATACTTAAAGATGTCTTCTATTCTAAATTGCAGATGGATGTGTTAAATTACAAAAGATCAAGATCAGAGTACTATATATAATCTAACAGTTGAAATCATCCTTCAGGTTTATATCAGTATTTCTTTATGTTTAAATCTAATCACTTAGCAAGGTGCTAAACTACTTAAATCTAACATCCATTTCAAATTCCTGGTAATACGGAGCAGTGATAAAACCTTAAGGGATCATTCCAAACACTTTGCTAAAATTTATGTTCTCTAAATGAGCTGAGTTTTCATGAATTATTAATCTAGTAAAAATTAATACAGAAGATAATTTTAGTAGTTGCTAGAAGTCCGTGTGACACATTTTGTCTTTGCCACTTACAAGCCATTCCTTCTGCAGAAGGAATTAATGACACTTTTTTATACCTGGAAATTCTTGGAATCCTGAAACCTGTTCCCCATTAAAACCAGACCTTGAGGCTGAGAAATGCATATCTTTCGAATGGGACTGTTCAGCAGTTTAATCAAAGAAAAAAAAATGTCAATGTTTACATAAAGATTGAGAATACATGATGGAAATTCATTTAAGGGACAGTTCTTAGAATGGTTTGGAGATTTCACAGCCTTAAAGACCATTACCAGGTAAACACAAGCAGATAGTTTCTGGCTCAGGACTCATGGCCACAGACCTAAAATGCCTTATATCTTTGGATAGAAGAGAAAGTAGAGGATACCTTTCTTTGTGACCCAGAAAATGCAGAGAACCTAACTGAACTGAGACATTTCAGAGGTTTCCAATTTGAATGGATCTTTCTATTAGACAACAAGATGACCACTTCTTGTTGATACTCTGATTCTACAACAGGCACCCTATATGTAGATGCAACCTTAGGGGAAATAGGAAGGAAAAAAATAACCAATGCAAAATTCCTGAAACATTAATGACTGAAACTAATGACTGATATAAAGTTATGACACACTGCAATGGATACATATTTTTGCCCACATGATTTTATTAATTCATGACCTGTGAAATTTACACCAACTATGAAGCATTCTCGAACCATGCCTGAAATTGTTACTCAAACTATTGGTAATATTTTCCATTACACTTTGATGTTTCATTATATTTATGCAACTACAAAAGCCCAATAGTTCTACCATTATTTAATTTTTTTAACCTGCCAAAAATGACTTAACAATGACAATTAAAATTTCCTCTAGTGGGTACAGGTGACAACTCACTGGGGAGGGGCTTGGAAAAATTTTCTGGGTAGTAGAAAGCTCTGCTTATTAACTGATTTTTCTTTGTCATGATGCAGTTTTATTTATTTTAGAGAGATTTGTGATAAATACTCCTTGTGTTGGGTTTATTTTCTCTAAGATATCTTTTTTTAAAAAAAAAGATTTATTTATTTATTTATTTGAGAGGTAGAATTACAGACAATGAGAGGGAGAGACAGAGAGGAAGGTCTTCCTTCCATTGGTTCACTCTCCAAATGGCTGCAATGGCCAGAGCTGTACTGATCCAAAGCCGGGAGGCAGGAGCTTCTTCCAGGTCTCCCATGTAAGTGCAGGGACCCAAGGACTTGAGCCATCTTCCACTGCTTTCCCAGGCCACAGCAGAGAGCTGGATTGGAAGAGAAGCAGCTGGGACTAGAACTGGCACCGTTATGGGATGCTGGCACCACAAGCAGAGAATTAACCTACCGCGCCATGGAACCGCTCCCCTCCCCCAAGATGTCTTAAAATTCATCCATTGTTCACCAGCCATCAGGGAAATGGAAATCAAAACCA
This sequence comes from Oryctolagus cuniculus, assembly GCF_051225735.1. Lineage (NCBI taxonomy): Eukaryota > Metazoa > Chordata > Mammalia > Lagomorpha > Leporidae > Oryctolagus > Oryctolagus cuniculus. Next base: position 65,367,499 of record NC_142880.1, on the reverse strand, counting down.
CAATGAGGTTTCACCTCACACCAGTAAGAATGGCTTTCATAAATAAATCAACAAAGAAATTCTGGTGAGGATGTGGGGAAAAGGGTACTTTAATCCACTGTTGGTGGGAAAGTAAACTGGTAAAACTACTATGGAAATCAATTTGGAGATACCTCAGAAATCTGAATATAGGTCTATCATAAGACCCAGGCATCATACTCCTGAGAATTTACCCAAGAGAAATAAAATCAGCAAATAAAAGAGCTGTCTGCACCTCTATGTTTATTATGGCTCAATTCACAATAGCTAAGACATGGAATCAACCTAAATGCTTGTCAATCCAAGACTAGATATAGAAATTATGGGATATGTACTCTATGGAATACTACACAGTGATTAAAAAAATGGAATCCAGTCATTTGCAACAGAATGAATGAATCTGGAACGCATCATACTATCATACTTACTGAAATAAGCCAGTCCCAAAGGGACAAATACCATATGTTCTCCCTGATCTGTAATAACTAACAGACCATCTAAAAAAAGGAAATCTGTAGAAGTGAAATTGACACTTTGAGAAACAATGATTTGAATAGCCCTTGTCTTGACTGTCGTGAAACAGTTTTTTTTTTTTTTTTTTCCTTAATGGAGAATAGGACATGGAATGGGAGAGGTAGGAGGAGTTAGGGTGGGAGTGGGGGTGTGAGTGGCGGTGGAAGGGTGGGTATGATGGGAAGAATCACTATATTCCTAAAGTTGTATGAAACTTGTGCTTATTAAATAAACAGTTTCTTTGGGGGGAAAATTAAAAAGAAAAAAGAAAAAATCATCCATGTTCTACAATAGTAGTCTGACTTTTTATTTATCTTCCACTGCATGAATGTACCATTTATTTATCCTTTCTTCTATTGATGGACATTTGGATTGCTTCAACTCTGGGTACTGTTAATAAATAAATATCCTCTTACACATTTTTGTGGACTCTTAATTTGTTTTATGTCTCCAAATAGTATTATAAGAATACTGTTAAGTTTTCTTGTCATAAATACCAGATCTTTTTGTAAGTGGTATCTTACTATGGCTTCTACAAGCCTTTAAACTATTCTGTGCTTTGTGTTTGTGCCAGCCAATCTGGCATAACCAATGTTTTCCATGGTCACTTTCCCCCCAGATTTGTTTGAGAATCCTCTTCTGTTGCATCTACTTTAAATCTTCCTTTGGACAAATGACCTATTCCAAAGTCCTGAGAGATTCCAAGTACTAAATATGACCTTTGGCTTTTATCTTATATTTAGTCATTCATTTCCTTCGCCATCATTTCCCTTTCTTGTCAACCTGCTGATGGTTAGTGAAGAATAACAGCAGAAATTTCATAATTCTTTGCCATTTTTACATTTCTTTCTCAGGAATTCAGAAACTTGACAACCTTCTTGATCTTATTGATTCATTTTAGACTGATGTCAATCATGTGTCTATGCAGAAGAAATATTGAATGCAGAGAGAAGGTTCAGCTAACTGATATTCAGTTTGCTGTCATATTTTATTTCTTAAATCCTAGTTGATTGTGTTTGTGTATGTGTGCACAGCATCTATCAGGGTAAAACTGGCTTTTGTAAAAAAGTACTATCACAATTTTGGTGTTTCAAAACATTAGCATTTTATTTCTCATAAGCATATAGTCCAAAATGATTGTCCCTGGTTGGCAGGTAATTTTTCTCCACATGGTAATTCAGAGATTGATTCCTTCTACTTGGAATTCTGTTGATCTGTAAGGTCTTGAGTTCCTATATAGACAGCAACAGAAGCGGAAGGGGGGGACACTGTCCTTGGGAGACTTTGGTGAACATGACCTGTTAGTGACGTATATCATCTCTACTCAGATCCTGATGGTGTGATCGATCCTTTGCCGTTTGGGACTAGGATCTATTTTACTTGGAGGTACAGCTGTTTACTATTAGCCTCTCCTCTATGGGAGGAAGAACATGAGCACTGATAGACCCCCAGTCACCTGCTCCATAGCACAGCTCCTGACTGTCTTCTTTACCTCTCCATACTTTGTCCTCTGTCAAGATCTTTCTCATCCTTCTGTGACTCTTCTCCAGAAATTCTCACTTTTATCATGTGAGTGAAGGGATACTTGTGCAGCTGAGCGCTTTGCATACACAATCATATTAACCTCCCCCACCACCATGCCATATTCTTTGCCTTTCATATATGTTGACAGTAGTTTTTATTTTAATCTCTTCTCAGTATTGTCCCACAGAATATAAGGTTTTTATTTTATTTACATCCAGAATTGGACTCCTGCACTGCAAGAAGACTTTTATGGTTATTTTGTGGCTCCAATAAAACTTGCCTTCCTTCTCCTTCCTTTCTCTGCCATACTCTCAACTACACAGGTTTTTATCTTCTCCAGACTCTTCAAACACTCATGTTTATTAATCTTTTATTTCATATTGTGTTTTAACACAACTTTATCCATTCAAACAAGCCATGCTTTAGCAGAAGTATTTCCTTAATACATATCATATTTTTTAGTGTTTATATCCACCAAAAATTTACATTTTAAGGACTTATTTTATGTATTTGAAAGGCAGAATTATACACACAAAGAGAAAGAGGAAGATATAGATCTTCCATCCGCTGGTTCACTTCCCAAATGACCTCAACAGCTGGGACTGGGCCAGACCAAAGCCAGAAACCAGGAGCTTCATCCATTTCTCCCTCATGGGTGCATGGGCCCAAGGACTTGTGCCATCTTCTGCTGCTTTCCCAGGCACATTAACAAGGATCTGGATCAGAATTGGAACAGTCGGAAATATAACCACCAGAGGAGGCAAGATGGCGGAATAGGAAGGGAGCACACTGATAGTCTGGGGAGAGACAGTTTAATAAAAGTGGAGATACTGCAGGTTCAAGGAAGAGTAGGGGAGGAAACAGCAGAAGAAACTCTTCCGGAACACATGATTCACAGTGGACCTGTGGGGAGAGCGTGGGAGCCCACAGTTCGGGACACCAGCGGCAGACTCAACACACCAGCACTGGAACGCGAGGTGAGCCGAACCTCAATAGCCCGAGACACTGGCAGGCAAGCGGAGAGAGGAGAATAGAGGGAACGACCCCCCGGGGCGGGGGGAGTTCACCAGGCTAACTGGAAGAGAGAGAGAGAGAAAAAAAATGGTGACTGGTACGGACACGGGTTTCTCTCTCTCCGCTCACCTCTCAAGGGCGAGCAAGACAAAGAGCAGGCGCCATCTTGGACATACGTCATAAGCAGAGCGACCTCAGGTCTGCACCGGCCCAGAGCCTAGCAGAAAAACCTGACTCTGGGCAGGGTGAATTAACAGGAGATTAGGACCTAGTAAATTTGTGGTGCTACTGAACTGAGACTGAAAAAAGAGACGGTGGGGGAGAGAACTCACAGAATTCACGTGAGTACTCTCCAGAGACACTACAATTCCATAACTTTGGCAACCCAGTGGGAGACTGAAGGAGAATTTGAGCCCACTCTGAGGGCAGAACAGATCCCCTGTGTGGTCCTTGGGAAAGAGCTTCCGATCTCTGGCTCCTGTGGGTATATCATTTGCCTGCTAACTACCTCCAACTTTGTTCAGCTGTGCAGAATTACTTCCCTTTTGAATCAAAAAAAGAAAGAAAGAGAGAGAGAGAGATCTATCACGCCTAACCTGGGAGTGTCACCTTTGGCACACCAAACAGAGCTCTCAGGCCACACCCATCTCAAGCCTCTAAGGCTCCATCAAAAACAGACAGTCCACTTAATCTAGAGTCATAGTATAACAAGAAAAAGCACCACAGTGAAGAAACCAAATATCTCCAATATGCCAAATAACAAATGCAAAAACCGAGATAATAGAAACAAGGAAGTCACCATGACGCCCCCAAATGAAAAAGACACCCCAATTCAAGATTATGAAGATGATGAGATAGAAGATATGCAAGAAGCAGATCTCAAAAAATTGATAAGAACATTAAGAAGTTCCCAAAAACAAATTCTTGAACTACAGAAATCCTTAATGGACAAGGTAGAAAATCTCTCTCATGAAAATGAAATATTAAGGAGGAATCAAAATGAAACAAAACAACTAGTACAACAGGAAACTGTGATAGTGACGAGAAATCATAATGAAGTGAAGAATTCAATAGATCAAATGAAAAACACAATAGAGAGCCTTACAAACAGAATGGGTGAAGCAGAAGAGAGAATATCGGACTTAGAAGACAGAGAACAGGAAAGGATACAGTCAGACCAAAGAAAAGACGAGGAAATTAGAAATCTAAAACATATTGTCAGGAATCTTTAGGATACTATTAAAAACCCCAACATTCGGGTTCTAGGAGTTCCTGAAGGCATGGAGAGGGAGAAAGGATTAGAAGGCCTTTTTAGTGAGATATTAGCAGAAAATTTCCCAGGTTTGGAGAAGGGCAGAGAAATCCTAGTACAGGAAGCCCACAGAACCCCTAATAAACACAACCAAAAGAGATCCTCACCAAGACACGTTGTAATTAAACTCTCCACAGTGAAACATAAAGAAAAGATCCTAAAATGTGCAAGAGAGAAATGTCAGATTACTCTCAGAGGATCTCCAATCAGACTCACAGCTGACTTCTCATCAGAAACCCTACAAGCTAGGAGGGAATGGCGAGATATAGCCCAGGTACTAAGAGAGAACAACTGCCAGCCCAGAATACTATATCCTGCAAAGCTATCATTTGTGAATGAAGGTGAAATAAAGACTTTTTATAGCAAACAGAAATTGAAAGAATTTGTTGCCACTCGTCCAGCCCTGCAAAAGATGCTTAAAGATGTGTTACACACAGAAACACAGAAACACGGTCATCAATATGAAAGAAGGTAAAGGAAGGAAACCTCACAGCAAAAGATCACAGAAAGTTCAAAGCATATATTAGAACTTATCTTTGGCAAATGGCAGGGCAAAGTTACCACTTATCATTAGTCACATTGAAAGTTAATGGCCTGAAATGTCCAGTTAAACGACACCAATTGGCTGATTGGGTTAAGGAACAAAACCCATCTATTTGCTGCTTACAAGAAACTCATCTTTCCAACAAAGATCCATACAGACTGAAAGTGAAAGGCTGGAAAAAGATATACCATGCCAACAGAAATGAAAAAAGAGCGGGCGCAGCCATCTTAATATCGGACAACATAAACTTTACCACAAAAACTGTTAAGAGTGACAAAGAGGGACACTATATAATGATTAAGGGATCAATACAACAAGAAGATATAACAATTATCAATGTATATGCACCTAACTACAGGGCACCGGTTTATCTAAAAGATTTGTTAACAGACTTAAAGGGAGACTTAGACCCCAATACAATAGTACTGGGGCACTTCAATACTCCACTCTCAGAAATAGATCAACAGGACAGAAGATCAACAAGGATACAGTAGATTTAAATGACACTATAGCCCAAGTGGATCTAACAGATATATACAGAACTTTCAATCCTACAGCTAAAGATTTTACATTCTTCTCAGCAGTACATGGAACCTTCTCTAGGATTGACCACATACTAGGCCATAAAGCAAGTCTCAGCAAATTCAAAAGAATTAGAATCATACCATGTAGCTTCTCAGACCATAAAGGAATGAAGTTGGAAATTAGCAACTCAGGAAGCCCTAGAGCATACACAAACACATGGAGATTGAACAACATGCTCCTGAATGAACAATGGGTCATAGAAGAAATTAAAAGAGAAATCAAAAATTTTCTGGAAGTAAATGAGGATAACAGCACAACATACCAAAACTTGTGGGGCACAGCAAAAGCAGTGTTAAGAGGAAAGTTTATATCAATAGGTGCCTACATCAAGAAATTGGAAAGGCACCAAATAGATGAGCTTTCAATTCACCTCAAGGATCTAGAAAACCTACAGCAAACCAGACCCAAGTCTAGTAGGAGAAGAGAAATAATTAAAATCAGAGAAGAAATCAACAGGATTGAATCCAAAAAAAAATTACAAAACATCAGCCAAATGAGGACCTGGTTTTTTGAAAAAAATAAACAAAATTGACACCCCATTGGCCCAACTAACTAAAAAAAGAAGAGAAAAGACCCAAATCAATAAAATCAGAGATGAAAAAGGAAACGTAACAACAGACACCACAGAAATAAAAAGAATCATCAGAAATTACTACAAGGAATTGTATGCCAGCAAACAGGGAAACCTATCAGAAATGGATAGATTCCTGAACACAAGCAACCTACCTAACTTGAACCAAAAAGACATCGAAAACCTAAACAGACCCATAACTGAGACAGAAATTGAAACAGTAATAAAGGCCCTCCCAACAAAGAAAAGCCCAGGACCAGATGGATTCACTGCTGAATTCTACCAGACATTTAAAGAAGAACTAACTCCAATTCTTCTCAAACTATTCAGAACAATCGAAAAAGAGGGAGTCCTCCCAAATTCTTTCTATGAAGCCAGCATCACCTTAATTCCTAAGCCAGAAAAAGATGCAGCATTGAAAGAGAATTACAGACCAATATCCCTGATGAACATAGATGCAAAAATCCTCAATAAAATTCTCGCCAATAGAATGCAACAACACATCAGAAAGATCATCCACCCAGACCAAGTGGGATTTATCCCTGGTATGCAGGGATGGTTTAATGTGTGCAAAACAATCAATGTGATACACCACATTAACAGACTGCAGAATAACAACCACATGATTATCTCAATAGACGCCGAGAAAGCATTCGATAAAAAACAACACCCGTTCATGATGAAAACTCTAAGCAAACTGGGTTTGGAAGGAACATTCCTCAATACAATCAAAGCAATCTATGAAAAACCCACAGCCAACATCCTATTGAATAGGGAAAAGTTGGAAGCATTTCCACTGAGATCTGGTACCAGACAGGGATGCCCACTCTCACCACTGCTATTCAATATAGTTCTGGAAGTTCTAGCCAGAGCTATTAGGCAAGAAAAAGAAATTAAAGGGATACAAATTGGGAAGGAAGAACTCAAACTATCCCTCTTTGCAGATGATATGATTCTTTATTTAGGGGACCCAAAGACTCTACTAAGAGACTATTGGAACTCATAGAAGAGTTTGGCAAAGTAGCAGGGTATAAAATCAATGCACAAAAATCAACAGCCTTTGTATACACAGACAATGCCATGGCTGAGGAAGAACTTCTAAGATCAATCCCATTCACAATAGCTACAAAAACAATCAAATACCTTGGAATAAACTTAACCAAGGACGTTAAAGATCTCTATGATGAAAATTACAAAACCTTAAAGAAAGAAATAGAAGAGGATACCAAGAAATGGAAAAATCTTCCATGCTCATGGATTGGAAGAATCAATATCATCAAAATGTCCATTCTCCCAAAAGTAATTTATAGATTCAATGCAATACCAATCAAGATACCAAAGACCTTCCTCTCAGATCTGGAAAAAATCGTGCTGAAATTTATATGGAGGCACAAGAGACCTCGAATAGCTAAAGCAATCTTGTACAACAAAAACAAAGCCGGAGGCATCACAATACCAGATTTCAGGACATACTACAGGGCAGTTGTAATCAAAACAGCATGGTACTGGTACAGAAACAGATGGATAGACCAATGGAACAGAATTGAAACACCAGAAATCAACCCAAACATCTACAGCCAACTTATATTTGATCAAGGATCTAAAACCAATCCCTGGAGCAAGGACAGTCTATTCAATAAATGGTGCTGGGAAAACTGGATTTCCACGTGCAGAATCATGAAGCAAGACCCCTACCTTACACCTTACACAAAAATCCACTCAACATGGATTAAAGACCTAAATCTACGACCTGACACCATCAAGTTACTAGAGAACATTGGAGAAACCCTTCAAGATATTGGCACAGGTAAAGAATTTCTGGAAAAGACCCGGGAGGCACAGGCAGTCAAAGCCAAAATCAACTATTGGGATTGCATCAAATTGAGAAGTTTCTGTACTGCAAAAGAAACAGTCAGGAGAGTGAAGAGGCAACCGACAGAATGGGAAAAAATATTTGCAAACTATGCTACAGATAAAGGGTTGATAACCAGAATCTACAAAGAGATCAAGAAACTCCACAACAACAAAACAAACAACCCACTTAAGAGATGGGCCAAGGACCTCAGTAGACATTTTTCAAAAGAGGAAATCCAAATGGCCAACAGGCACATGAAAAAATGTTCAAGGTCACTAGCAATCAGGGAAATACAAATCAAAACCACAATGAGGTTTCACCTCACCCCAGTTAGAATGGCTCACATTCAGAAATCTACCAACAACAGATGCTGGCGAGGATGTGGGGAAAAAGGGACACTAACCCACTGTTGGTGGGAATGCAAACTGGTCAAGCCACTATGGAAGTCAGTCTGGAGATTCCTCAGAAACCTGAAGATAACCCTACCGTTCGACCCAGCCATCCCACTCCTTGCAATTTACCCAAAGGAATTTAAATTGGCAAACAAAAAAGCGGTCTGCACCCTAATGTTTATTGCAGCACATTTCACAATAGCCAAGACCTGGAACCAACCTAAATGCCCATCAACGATAGACTGGATAAAGAAATTATGGGATATGTACTCTTTAGAATACTGTACCGCAGTAAGAAACAACGAAATCCAGTCATTTACAACAAAATGGAGCAATCTGGAATACATCATGCTGAGTGAAGTAAGCCAGTGCCAAAGGGACAAATACCATATGTTCTCCCTGATCGGTGACAACTGCCTGAACACCAAAAAGGAAACCTTTTGAAGTGAAATGGACACTATGAGAAACGGTGACTTGATCAGCATAGCCCTGACTGTTAATGAACAACTTAATACATTATCCCTCTTAGTAGTTTTTTTTGTCTGTTCTACTTAATATGACTGGTTTAATTCTGTAATTAATACACAGTTATTCTTAGATGTTGAAATTTAACTGAAATTTGATCCCTGTTAAACATAAGAGTGGGGATAAGAGAGGGAAGAGATGTACAATTTGGAACATGCTCAAGCTGACTTGCCCCAAATGGTAGAGTTAGAAACATACCAGGGGACTCCAATTTAATCCCATCAAGGTGGCATGTACCAATGCCATCTCACTAGTCCAAGTGATCAATTTCAGTTCACAATTGATCATAATGAAAGGACTAAGAGTCAAAGGGAGTACATAAACAAGTCTAATACCTGCTAATACTAACCGATAGAATAAATAAAGGGGAGAGTGATCCAACATGGGAAGCGAGATACTCAGCAGACTCATAGAATGGCAGATGTCCTAAACAGCACTCTGGCCTCAGAATCAGCCCTAAAGGCATTCCGATCTGGCTGAAAAGCCCATGAGAGTATTTCAGGCATGGAAAGCCAAGACACTCTGGCAAAAAACCAAAACCAAAACAAACAAACAAACAAACAAAAAAAAAAAAAAAAAAAAAAACAAACCACAACCAAACAAACAAAAAAAAAACAACCTAAATGAAAGATCTCTGTGAGTGAGATCCCAGTGGAAAGAACAGGTCATCAAAGAAGGAGGTACCTTTCTCTGAAGGGAGGAGAGAACCTCCACTTTGACCATGACCTTTAAACAAGATAAGAGTCGGAGAACTCAAGGGGCTTCCATAGCCTTAGAAACTCATGACTGGTGCATAGGGAGATTACTGATGCCATAAACAGGAGTGTCAATTTGTAAAGTCAACAACAGGAGTCACTGTGCACTTACTCCTCATGTAGGATCTCTGTCCTTAATGTGCTGTGCATTGAGGCTTAATGCTATAACAAGTACTCAAACAGTATATTTCACTTTGTGTTTCTATGGGGGGCAAACTGTTGAAATCTTTACTTAATGTATACTAAACTGATCTTCTGTTAAAAAAAAAAAAAGAAGAAATTAGCAATTCCCAACTTGACTCTCGCTGGGATTAAACATGACAATAGGTCTGATCTGATTTCATCATCATTTAAAGAAAATCATCTATTATTTTTCACTTTATGTTTCTGTGTGGGAGCAAACTGTTGAAATCTTTACTTAATGTATGCTAAACTGATCTTCTGTATATAAAGAGAATTGAAAATGAATCCTCATGTGAATGGAAGGGGAGAGGGAGTGGGAAAGGGGAGGGTTGCGGGTGGGAGGGACGTTATGGGGGGGAAGCCATTGTAATCCATAAGCTGTACTTTGGAAATTTATATTCATTAAATAAAAGTTTAAAAAAAAAAGAAATATAACCACCATCTTCAAAAAAAAAAAAAAAAGAATTGGAACAGTCGGCACCCACAGGAGATGCTTGCATTGCAGGTGGCAGCTTAACCTGTTATGCTACAACACCAATCCTAAAATCCATATTTTGAAACCTGATCCCCAAAATGGTATTATTAGTAGGAAGTGGTGTCAGTGGGGTTCTTTGATGCATGATAAGGTCATGAAAGCAGAACCTGAATGGAATTAATGTTCTTATAAAAGAGGCCCTAAAGAGCTGCCTTGCCCCTTGCCCCTTCTGCTATGTGAGCATGCAGGTAGAATACACCACCCACAAACAAGAAAACGGGCTGTCAACCAATACTAAATCTGATGATGCCTTGACCTAAGACTGCTCAGTTTCCAGAGTAATGAGAAATAAATTTCTGTTGTTTATATGCTGCCCAGTTTATAGGACTTTTTCCACTGGAATCCAAATGGATTAAGACCTTCCCCTCTTTCCTGGTGCAGAGCAGCCAAGATGAATAAACACAAAGGTTTGATTATTGCCTCTGGCAGGAAGGCTTTGGCTATTTCCCTAGGCTTCTGTGTAATCAAACTTGATTTCTCAATTATTTCCTGCATCAGGGCTCGTGGTCAATGATACGCTACATGTGATTGCTGAAATAGCATGTGGGTGGTCAATCCCAATGTTGGCTACTCTCTGGGTAAAAATAAGTGAATTGAGAAAACAATATTTGCAAAATAGCTTAGGCTTACAGTTTCTAGGGTGGAAAATACAAAATAGAGTCAGTTATATTACTTCCTTGATTGGAGATCAGTAAAATTCTTTAGTAGAGAATGCAAATTTTGTTATTCTAGATATTTCTGTAAAACTGATCAGAGCTATGGGTCTTCATGACAAAATCCCAACCACAGTCCCAATAAATGCTTAAAGGTTAGTTGTACAAAGTGTAAGAGACTTCAGGATTTTTCAAAGTACATGAAACCCTGTTTTAGCGTTACCGGAGGAAATTATAGCATGGTGATCAAGACCAAAGCCCCTAGACAAGGATGTTCCCACAGTCATGGGCTTTGTGCCCTTCAGTGAGTTTCTTAACCTTCAGTTACCTTGGTTTCATTTCTTTTAAATAAGGATGAAAATGCTAGACCATATCGTGGAAGGTTGCTAGGAAGGTTAAGTTAATTGATGTTTCTAAAACTTTAAAAACAGTGCCTGCTACATTGTAAACACTGTATAATTATATATTAGCTAATCAAACTCATAGTAAGTTAATTTACCAAATATTTTTCTGCTTAGTTCAAGGCTCAAATGTAATGGGTCATCACTATTAACGGTCTTCATGCAAATTTCTGATCCCTGAAGTATTAATGGAGCTATTGCAGAAGCTGTTCAAATTGTTACTTTGGTTAAAATGGATTTCACTATTTCAAGTGTTATATTCTTGTACTTTCATGAACTGTTTGAAGTATCGATATGTTAATTAGATAGAAAATGAATCTATCATTGAATTAGATATTACTAGAAGAACTCTGTTTACTAGTAGAACAAATTAAGTAAAATATATAAGATAAATCTGCAGATGTGATCTCTTGCTCTCTCATATCTCTCAGATAAATAAATATTAAAAAATAAGTCATCATTACCTTATTTTAATCTGTTGTCATAGATAGAACATTAAAAATGATTAATTAAAAATATGAGATAACACTACAGAAAGCATTTGGAGAAAGATATCAAGTCTCATAAATAATTGGGACTAGATCTCTCCCTCATGAATAGATTGGGCAATATAACAAAGAATAAAAAAAATTCAGTCTTAAAATGCTATTTCACAATCAAACTCGGCATTCTGTTATTTGTAGAAACGCTGCATATCTTATTCTCTATAATTATGTGGTTGGATTAGTTTTTAAAGTTACTTGAAGCAATTAAGGTTGACGTAACAAGGTAGGAAGATGCTTCTGGAAAAAAATCAGAACTGTGTAATAAGAAAACATTTTTTACTAATACAAACTGACTTAGAAATATAGAAACATATATGTTAGTGGTTAAAGTTTTAGGCAGTGACTAACATGATTGTGATTTATTACTCAGTAAAGTGATCACACAGATAATGATGCTATTGAAATAATGTTCAGAATAAAATATGATAAAAGTGAAAAATCTATCTTCAAATACTACCTGCTGGAGGCAGAATAACAATTGAGCTCTAGACATGAATACATACAACAATGAAAAATTCAAAGCTCCTCTTCATTAGCTTCTTTTCTACTAGTTATTTTGCTTTTCAGACTCTTTGTTTTGTCATGCATTAAAAACAAGATTGTCGATTGCGTAGACAATCCTTCAAATTCTTTATTCCTTTGAGTTTCTATTTTAAAGTCTAAGGAAGGAAGGAATTAAAAGGGATTGGAAAGTTATTTTCTACTATGCACGTTGTTTCCTTAGTTCAAAGAGTTTAAAACACTGTGCGTGTCCGATCTTGTATGCAAATCCAGGTGAGTATTATAGGAAATCCCATCCTGATGCCCTTTCTCTTTTTAAGTTAGTACTAATAATTAGAGAACATTTTGTTCTATTTAAAGATATAAAATGTAAATAGTAAGTTACAAAGTGTTGTACTATATGTCACTTATTGGACTAAACTTTGGTCAGGTTCCTTGGGGCTTCATCTCTACTAGCCTCTGGCCTGCGAAGGCCAGTTTTGGCACAGTATCCTGCTAAGTCACATTATAGATAACCCTTTAGCCTTAATAGCTCGTCGACCTCCAACCTTGACATCTAATCAAATTTCTCTTCCCACTAACCATTAACAGCTAACCAAAAGCACTCTTAGAGATTTTCTATCCTCTCCCTTACCCTGTGCCCTATAGATCTGCACTGGTCCCCATTGCTATAGATTTCATATAATACTGACCTGGATTTGCCTATAGGATCTGACACATGCACTTTGTTTAAACTCAAACTCTCTGAGCTTCATTTTATTCCTAAGGAAATGCACATGCATAGTAGAAAATAACATCTTCCCTGTAGTTCTGAACAAGCATCCAGTGAAGAATTTCACGTTAACATCGTTAAACAAAGAGTAGCCCAGCAGAAGATAAGGCTATTCCAAAATGTTTCTCCCTCTCCCCTTCAGGCACATCAGGGAAAGTGCACTTAGGTCTGTGCCCTTCCTGGCACAGATAAGGAGTGGAATAGAAAGGTGTGAAAAGACTCTGAAGGCGAACACCTCAGCAGTGACATCCTACCACCAGCACTTAACTTGCTGCGTGTCCTGTGGCAATCTTCCACATCTTCACCTGTAAAATAACATTGTAGTGCTTGCTTCAAAGATGGTTTTAAGACATACCCTAAGCAAGTGTTTAATTGATTTGGATACTCTGAGTGTTCTGCTTGGACAGCTCTCCTTTGGAGTGAAGAAAGCATTTGCAAATCTCTTGGCAACAGAGTATCTGAATTACAAAGGGAAGAGTTAATAGGTATGCAGTCCCTAATCAGAGATAACATTTTAATTGGAGGGGGGGCGCTAAGTTACTTCTGAATGCTCCAGAAATCACCTAAACCTTTTGCTTATATTTCCAGGGTGTTTACCCCTCTTATCACATGATCATTGTAGTGAAAATCAGAGACTGAGATTATTTTTTAACTATCTCCTCCCTATTGCATGTGGAAATATTTTTCTTCCTATTGCTTGATGAAAGTCTCAAGATTTTTTCCAAATTATCTTTATGCAACTCAGAGCCACAGATGTTAGAAGTGGTAGTACAAAGGAAAAGAATTGGTAAGGCATTTTTTAAGCCCTGCAAGATTTCTTAAAGTATTGCTAATTTCTTCCAATTGGTGGACTAGAACATCATGGTCTGTAATTTCATTCTGGCTTTATGTGTGTATTCTATGTGTTTAATCAATAGATCTCTATGAGAAAATACACAGGTTCTCAATGTCTCCTTCTTTTTTTTTTTTTTTAAACTTTTATTTAATGCATATAAATTTCCAAAGTACGACTTATGGATTACAATGGCTTCCCCCCATACCGTCCCTCCCACCCACAACCCTCCCCTTTCCCACTCCCTCTCCCCTTCCATTCACATCAAGATTCATTTTCGATTATCTTAATATACAGAAGATCAGCTTAGTATACATTAAGTATGGATTTCAACAGTTTGCTCCCACACAGAAACATAAAGTGAAAAATAATAGATGATTTTTTTAAATGATGATGAAATCAGAGCAGACCTATTGTCATGTTTAATCCCAGTGAGAGTCAAGTTGGGAATTGATAATTTTTTTTTTTTTTTTTTTTTTACAGAGGATCAGTTTAGTATGCATTAAGTAAGGATTTCAACAGTTTGCACCCCCATAGAAACACAAAGTGAAATATATTGTTTGAGTACTCGTTATAGCATTAAATCTCAATGTACAGCACATTAAGGATAGAGATCCTACATGAGGAGTAAGTGCACAGTGACTCCTGTTGTTGACTTTACCAATTGACACTCCTGTCTATGGCATCAGTAATCTCCCTATGCTCCAGTCATGAGTTTCCAAGGCTATGGAAGCCCTCTGAGTTCTCCGACTCTTATCTTGTTTAGACAAGGTCATAGTCAAAGTGGAGGTTCTCTCCTCCCTTCAGAGAAAGGTACCTCCTTCTTTGATGACCTGTTCTTTCCACTGGGATCTCACTCGCAGAGATCTTTTGCCAGAGTGTCTTGGCTTTCCATGCCTGAAATACTCTCATGAGCTTTTCAGCCAGCTCCGAATGCCTTCAGGGCTGATTCTGAGGCCAGAGTGCTATTTAGGACATCTGCCATTCTATGAGTCTGCTGAGTATCTCACTTCCCATGTTGGATCACTCTCCCCTTTATTTACTCCATCAGTTAGCGTTAACAGGTACTAGACTTGTCTATGTGCTCCCTTTGACTCCCAGTCCCTTCACCATGACCAACTGTGAACTGAAACTGATCACCTGGAACAGTGAGATGGCATTGGTACATGCCACCTCGATGGGATTGAATTGGAATCCCCTGGTAGGCTTCCAACTCCACCACTTGGGGCAAGTCAGCCTGAGCATGTCCCAAATTATACATCTCTTCCCTCTCCCATTCCCACCACCATGTTCAACAGGGATCACATTTCAGTTAATTTTCAACACTTAAGAATAACTGTGCATCAATTACAGATCTAAACCAGTCATATTAAGTAGAACAGATAAAAAAACTACTAAGAGGGATAATGTATTTAGTTGTTCATTAACAGTCAGGGCTATGCTGATCAAGCCACCATTTCCCATAGTGTCCACCTCACTCCAACAGGTTTCCCTCTTGGTGTTCAGTCAGTCGTCACCGATCAGGGAGAACATATGGTATTTGTCCCTTTGGGACTGGCTTATTTCACTCAGCATGATGTGTTCCAGATTCCTCCATTTTGTTGCAAATGACTGGATTTCGTTGTTTCTTACTGCGGTATAGTATTCTAAAGAGTACATATCCCATAATTTCTTTATCCAGTCTATCGTTGATGGGCATTTAGGTTGGTTCCAGGTCACAAGAGACCTCGAATAGCTAAAGCAATCTTGTACAACAAAAACAAAGCCGGAGGCATCACAATACCAGATTTCAGGACATACTACAGGGCAGTTGTAATTAAAACAGCATGGTACTGGTACAGAAACAGATGGATAGACCAATGGAACAGAATTGAAACACCAGAAATCAACCCAAACATCTACAGCCAACTTATATTTGATCAAGGATCTAAAACTAATTCCTGGAGCAAGGACAGTCTATTCAATAAATGGTGCTGGGAAAATTGGATTTCCACGTGCAGAATCATGAAGCAAGACCCCTACCTTACACCTTACACAAAAATCCACTCAACATGGATTAAAGACCTAAATCTACGACCTGACACCATCAAGTTACTAGAGAACATTGGAGAAACCCTTCAAGATATTGGCACAGGCAAAGAATTTCTGGAAAAGACCCGGGAGGCACAGGCAGTCAAAGCCAAAATCAACTATTGGGATTGCATCAAATTGAGAAGTTTCTGTACTGCAAAAGAAACAGTCAGGAGAGTGAAGAGGCAACCGACAGAATGGGAAAAAATATTTGCAAACTATGCAACAGACAAAGGGTTAATAACCAGAATCTACAAAGAGATCAAGAAACTCCACAACAACAAAACCAACAACCCACTTAAGAGATGGGCCAAGGACCTCAATAGACATTTTTCAAAAGAGGAAATCCAAATGGCCAACAGGCACATGAAAAAATGTTCAAGGTCATTAGCAATCAGGGAAATGCAAATCAAAACCACAATGAGGTTTCACCTCACCCCGGTCAGAATGGCTCACATGCAGAAATCTACCAACAACAGATGCTGGCGAGGATGTGGGGAAAAAGGGACACTAACCCACTGTTGGTGGGAATGCAAACTGGTCAAGCCACTATGGAAGTCAGTCTGGAGATACCTCAGAAACCTGAAGATAACCCTACCGTTCGACCCAGCCATCCCACTCCTTGGAATTTACCCAAAGGAATTTAAATTGGCAAACAAAAAAGCGGTCTGCACCCTAATGTTTATTGCAGCTTAATTCAATGTCTCCTTCTAAGAAAGAGTCCTTTTATCAGTTTTCTGCCAGAAAGTGCTCACTGAAAAATAGGCCCAGTTCTTGCAAAGGGTGAATGAGATTCCTTCAAGCAGTGAACGAAATATAAGAAACAGAGAATGTTTACTTTTAAGATACTAGATTCATTGCCATTTAACTGCCACCAGCCTACATTTGAAAATGAGAAGGGGGGCCAGTGCTGTGGCTCAGCGGGTTAATGCCCTAGCCTGAAGCGCCGGCATCCCATATGGGTGCCAGTTCTAGTCCTGGCTGCTCCTCTTCAGATCCAGCTCTCTGCTATCGCCTGGGATAGCAGTAGAAGATGGAATGGGAGACTGGGAAGAAGCTCCTGGCTCCTGACTTCTGATGGGCACAGCTCCGGCCATTGCGGCCAACTGGGGAGTGAACCATGGGATGGAAGACCTTTCTCTCTCTCTCTCTCTCTCTCTCTCTGTCTTTCCTCTCTCTGTGTAAATCTGACTTTCAAATAAATAAATAAATCTTTAAAAATTGAAAAGGAAGGAAATGATTGGGAACCCTAGGTCTTTCCTCCTTCCTTTAAGATAATACAGCAGGCAAAGGCAAGTTTCCTTTTCCTGTGGCTCTTCACCTTCATTTCCAGCAGTCAGAATGTTAGACCTGGAGCTGTCATTCACTGTGACATATGTGAAATCTCAAAACTTCACTCTGATAAACATATGGTCAGAATTAATAGGAAAGGTTGATGGAAAGAGTGTCTCTAAGAAAAAGTGCAGCTGCACCTTGGTAGTTAATTTTCAAATCTTTTTATCCATATATCAAAATATTTAACAAAGTTGCCTAAGGTATGGTATCATTTTTCAAGTGTTTATATAAAGCAAGATAAAAATAATCAGTTTCCTCATTAATAACTTCTGAGTCATGATGGAACCTTCATCATTGTGTGTTGTGTACCTTTACCTATAAAGTGTGATGAAGCAATATTGTTTGAAAAGGGTGTATGAAGGCTGTAGCTTCAAAGTTAAAAAAAAAAAAACACTAAATAAACAGAAGCTGAGATGGACTTTGTTTAAAATTTGATGGAAAAAATCATGATTGTAAGAAGAGATCAGGACTGAAAACTCCTTTCTTTTGAGAGCCATAGCTTAGAACATTTGTTCTTCATTCTATGTCTTATGTAATCCTTGTACATTTTGAGTCATGTTTAATGCATATATTAAGTATACTTGCATATATATATGGAATGTGATAGAAAATTTCCTGGAAGCTTCCTCAGCAGCTTACAGCTGATAATACAGAACTGAAGGATTTGTTAGTTCATTCAGTTGTAGAATGCACCCCACAAAGTGCTAGGAGCAGAGCATATGACAATGATGCATAAATCGGGATTACCCTTACAGAGTTTACAGTCTGTGACTGAGAAACCCATTAAGCATTAAAGCATACAGAGCATTACCTAACCGTAGGTGATAATTAGTGTTTGAAGAATGAAAAACAAGGGAATACCCAAGAGACTAACAATGGAGAGTAAGAAGGGAAGAACTCCTTAAAGAAGTAATGTATAGAGTGAGTTAGTCAGAAAGGAGAAGTGGCTACAGGGCTCCAGAGATAGGTGAAATAGGCAAGTGTAAAAGCTGCTGAGGGGAGGAAGTACTGGCAGGGGACAAATAAGGTGGAAGGAGTGAGTGCCAGGGGAAGCTAAGACTCAGATGAGGGTGGAGCTGAGGCTGGCATCAGATCATGCAGGGGCCTGTGAACCACGGTAAGGATTTTGAAAGCAGGAGAGTAACAAAACCCAGTTTACATTTCTGAAAGATCTTTCTTCTGTAGCTATTATATGAAAAACGGACTAAAAGAAACCCAAAGTGGAAGCAAGCAAGATGTTTGACATGCTTTTGTAGAGCTCTCGCAAAACAAAGAGGATAATGAGATGAGCAATAGAAAAACTGAAAGCGGATTTGTAGTAAACTTGGTCAGACCTGTTAGTTGGGTTTTATGTGGAGCTGAAGAAAATAGAAGTTTGAGAAATGATCAGTGAAAGCACAGGAAATCAGAATAACACTACAGTATCCTATATCTTTTTTTTTTTTTTTTTTGACAGGCAGAGTGGACAGTGAGAGAGAGAGAGACAGAGAAAGGTCTTCCTTGCCGTTGGTTCACCTTCCAATGGCCGCCGCGGCCAGCACACTGTGCTGATCCGAAGGCAGGAGCCAGGTACTTCTCCTGGTCTCCCATGGGGTGCAGGGCCCAAGCACTTGGGCCATCCTCCACTGCACTCCCTGTCCACAGCAGAGAGCTGGCCTGGAAAAGGGGCAATGGGACAGAATCCGGTGCCCTGACCGGGACTAGAACCCAGTGTGCCGGCGCTGCAAGGTGGAGGATTAGCCTAGTGAGCCGCGGTG
Source organism: Oryctolagus cuniculus (assembly GCF_051225735.1). Lineage (NCBI taxonomy): Eukaryota > Metazoa > Chordata > Mammalia > Lagomorpha > Leporidae > Oryctolagus > Oryctolagus cuniculus. The sequence goes on along the minus strand of NC_142880.1, from coordinate 65,348,307 downwards.
CTGGTTAATATCCTATATCTTGATAGAAGTTTAATATACACATTAGTCAGAATTCAGCAGCAATGCCCTTATGATTTGTGCAATTTTGTATTCAAGAAAAAGCTGTATACATACATCAAATATTCATTAATTATGGGTGTATTTAGCAAAGTACAGTGATGTCTGCACTTGACTATTAAATATTTCATAAAATAAGATGAATTTATGGAAAGATAGAGGGATAAACAAGTGAGTAGCTACAAGTAGAATAAGCACAACAAATATCAAACTAAAATGTCATACAACCAGTTATGATTATATCTTTGTCGAAGTGATTTGGAGCTGTATACCAAGCACATAAAAATGTGTTTTTTTTTTTAACCTAAGTACCCTACTTCTAGAGATATACCCTCTAAAATAACCAAGGGTATATAAAAATTTATCGTATAATATTTAAAGATAATGAAAATTAAATATAATGATCCATGAAGAAGGATATAGATTAAATACATTAAAATATAACTATAATTAGATTCTGTTAGCATGAATATCATTTGATACAAGAGAATTTACATAACTGAGAAAAATTTCATGTAGCGTTTCTAAGTGAAAAATGAAAGTTTGCAATATATCAATGAGATTTTCAATGCTTATTTTGTAAAATATATTTAAAAGTTACTTTACAAAATCTGAATTATTATACATGACTTATTTTCCTCTATATGTTTTCTCTATTTTCTAAATTTTGAACAATATTGAATATGTGTCTACTTATTTAAATAAAAACCACAATACAATTTTTAAATTGTATTGAATCTCACCATAAGTTATTTAAAATGAACTTAGACACCATGATGTGCAATACTTACACATAATAGTAAACATAGCATTAGAATGTAGAGGGAGAGTATGACTTAGAATTGTCACAATATAATCAGAATATTAAGTGGAAACTTTCTTCACCTTCTAGCTATATCCAACTCCCAAGATTATGTAATATAAGGAAGAAAATAGTCTCTACAAGGTTTTAGAAAATAGCCAGAGAGCTGGTGCCAGAAAAAAAAATAAGATTGTTGGCTGACATTTAAAATTTCAAAGCAAAGAAAATCACTGTTTACATAGGACAAAACTTGGTGTGTCTGGAGAAAATTGTTCATATTTTGTTTTGCTAAGTTGTTTGGTTTTTGTGTTTTTTGTTTCTTTGGTTTTGGTTTAGTTTCTTTGGTTAAGGCAATGGAAGTTCTATGACCCACTGACCTTCTTATGCCATTAAGTTAACCTTTGACTAACAAATAGTGTATCTACATGAGGCTAACATATTTCCTCTAAGTCTGGAATTTCCATCCAAAGCCTTAAAAGTCTCCCCTAATTGTTCTTAGTATAAGTGGTGAGAATGCAATTTAAATGAGTTTTCTTAAGCCATTTTCTGGATAATTAAACTAAAATAACCCAAAGAATGCTAAGTAATCTATTCACATGAGGCTGAATAGATTTTGGGGAGTGTGTGAAACAAGTTTATATTTAGTCCTGTGCTATTTAAATCTTAGGATTTAATTGATGTCAAAAATCAATAAATTTTCTAAAGAACATTTGGATTGACATTTGGATTAATTTGAAATTCTCAGAGATAAATATGGTTTGGAACAAAGCTACCAGAGCACTTCAAAAAGTTTGGAGAAATGGAATTCAAATATAGGTTTATTTTGGTGCAAAAAAAATTGAAATCCTTACATAGCTTTCTCATAATGTGCATTTTCTTTGATTCTTTTGAGGACTCCTCTTATAAGCAGAGATGAAATATAAAATGAAAAGTTGAGAAGTCATAGATTGTTATTGTAAATATCAGCTGCCTATAACCAAGACTGGAAAGTATTGGTTTGAGGTCTCTGTTGTGTTGCAGCAGGTAAAGCTTCTACCTGTAACACTGGCATCATATATGAGTGCCAGTTTGAATCCCAGCTGCTACACTTCTGATCTAGCTCCCTGCTAATGGCCTGAGAAAAACCTGGAGAATGGTTCCAGTACTTGGGCTCCTGCAAAGATGTAGAAGACCTGGAAGAAGCTCCTGGCTCCTGGATTTGGCCTTGGTCTAAGCCAGAGCTGGCTATTGTAGCCATTTGGGGATTGAACAAGAAGATGGAAGATGTCTCTCTCTCTCTCTCTGTGTGTGTGTGTGTGTGTCTGTCTGTCTGTCTGTCTGTCTCTGTCTCTCTCTGTGTGTAACTCTGAGTTTCAACATGAATAAATAATTCTTTAAAAAAAAAGTATTAGCTTAAGAGGTGTGCATAAAATCCAAGGATATGTGCTCGAAATGTTGTTAACATCAAGATTTATTTGCCAAAAACACCTTGTACTATTTTTTTTTAATTATTTTATTTATTTGAGATGTAGAGTTAGAGAGAGGGAAAGACAGAGAGGTCTTCCATCTGCAATTCACTCCCCAAGTGGCTGCAATGGCAAGGGGCTGGGCCAAGCTGAAGCCTGGAGCCAGAAGCTTCATTCAAGCCATTCGCAGACCGTTAGTGGGATGCTGGATTGGAAATAGGGCAGCCAGGACTTGAACCCAGCAACCATATAGAATGCAAATGTCACAGGTGGTGACTTAACCCACTAGGCCACAATGCTGCTCCCTCCTCCTCCTTTTTAGCCTTGTGCTATTTTAATGGTACAGAGCAAATATGTATAGATCACTATTTTGTATTTATCAGATAACGATTAAGAGTTTTGTTTCATCTTCTTGCATCACATTTTAAGAGTTTACCCTACAAATGACTACTAAGCTAATGTAATATTTGCTTTCCATGTTGAACGTAGTCAGATTTTGCATGATTGCCAGAACAAATGGGGGTATGATAAATGTCCTCAAATACTGATGTGCTGTCACTTGTAATTTGTATTAACTTCAGTGAAGCATGAGAGGACAAAATAAGCACTGAAGAGAGTGATAATTCATTTCTCTTTTCTACATATGCTCTTGTCTCTTTCAAGGCTGCAATATATCTTTTTTTAAAAAAAGATTTATTTATTTATTTGAAAAGCAGACTTAACAGAGAGGCAAAGGCAGAGAGAGAGAGGTCTTCCATCTGCTGGTTCACTCCCCAAATGACCGCAACAACCAGAGCTGTACCAGTCTGCAGCCAGGAGCCAAGAGCTTCTTCCTGGTCTCCCACATGGGTGCAGAGGCCCAAATGGTTGGGTCATCTTCCACTGCTTTCCCAGACCATAGCAGAGAACTGGATCAGAGGAGGAATAGCCGGGATTCAAACCAATGCCCATAAAGGATGCCAGCACTGCAGGAGGCAGCTTTTACCTGCTACGCCACAAGACTGGACTGGCCCCTATAATAATATATCTTATTCTTCTCTCTACTTCCAGCACAAGTATTATATATATTTGGTCCAGTATCTCAAATATTTAGCATTTATGATTACTTGTGGGATGGATAAATAGATGAGAGAAAGAAAGAGTTTTTAAGCGTAAAGGAATATTTTGACTGCACAATAAAATTATCAAAACTGTCAAATAAAATGGAAATGCTGACAGGATACTCACTAGAATGATTAATGCGGAATCCATTTCTCCATTTTCAAAAGTATCAGAGAGGAAAATTCTTTCACTGTCACCTTTTGTTATTTTGTATCCCCTCTGTATGCTCTACTTACAAGTGTCTTTCTCATATTATTATTTAAATTTGCTATAATCTTTTCTACCATAAAAATGCTCTTGCAGTTGCTTTCTCGCTATCATGGGCAGTGAACTATAACACTGTCTCTACCTCATCCTCCCTGCTCTTCAGCACAATGCAAATGCCTTCTCTTTTCACCACTCCTCAGAAGCTACTTTGACCTTCTGTTTCTGCCTCCAAATGCCTGCAATGACTAGGACTGGTTGGGTGAAAAGCCAAGGGCTGAGGCCTCAATCCAGGTTTGCTTTATGGGCAGGAGGCCCTCAGTCACTTGATCTATCATTTCTACCTCCCAAATCAGAGTTAAGATCTAGATCGAGGAATAGGACTCATGTTCTCCTGTGGGGGATGTAGGCACCTTAACTGATGTGTTCATTGCTAGTCTAAGACCCTCTTTACATTTCCATCTAATTGACAGGAGCACTCTGTAATAGTTGACACTTTAGACTGTTGGCTTTGAAAACACTCTTCTATTTGGCTCCTATGATAACATCATCTTCTACTTGTTTTTTTTTTTTTAATTTATTTACCTATTTCACTTATTTGAGAGACAGAGGCAGATTGAAACAAGGTAAAAGAGAGAGACATCGCTAATTTGCTGGTTCATTCTACAAATACCGACAACAGCTACAGCTGAACTAGGCAGAAGCCAAGAGCTAAAAACTCCATCGAGTCTAGATTTGGAGGCAGACCCTAAGAACTTTGGTCATTATTTACTGCCTCCAATGGTTTTCATTATCAGAAAGCAGGGAAGGGGACCAGGTACTCTGATGTAGGATGCAGGTGTCCTCAATGGCTTCCTAACCAACCCTCTGCTCTTGGCTTCTAACACTTCTGTGCCCATGCTATTCATCCTCTTTTTGGAGTTCCCTTTCTTTTCCTCATCCTTTCAATTGTGTTAGAATTTGTTTGCATTTTGTCCAGAGTTTCTTTTTCTTCTTATTCTATATTTCTGACTCAGCTAATTACCTACTCAAAGTGGCATATATGTGCTTCATGACCTATGGATTCAGTTGTTTCTAACTGAATTCCAAGCCCATATATGTACCTGCTTACTGAACATGCACATTTGAATGACCCATTTGAATTAAAATGTAATACATCCAAAATTGATGCCTTGTTTTTAATCTACTATAATCCTGACTGTTCTTTTAAACACTTTTTGGAGCCAGAGAACTAGTTATCATGGTTTACTTTGGTTAATCTAGTCATACATCAGTGCTTAGGCCTATCAATTCTATCATCCGAATGTCATCTAACATGGTAAATTGTCCCATAACAGATATCCTTGTATTTCTTATGTCCTTTAAACATTCTCTCCCATCCCCATTGTAGGGCACCATGATCTTTTGCCCTAATGTCTGCCATACTTTCTTATTACCTGTTTCAAGAAAGGGAAATTATTTTCCTCACGGCAGCCAAAGAATTTTTCTACAATTTAAGAACAATCATAACATTTCCTCCCATCAGACCCTTCAATGAACACAAATTTCCTTCACAGTATAATGCAAACTTATTTATGATTTAGGGACTCTTATTCCTAGAATAATCTCCAATCTTATTATGGAAATACACCTATTATTCTCTATCAATCCTAGATATATAAGCTGTACCTGTTTTTTACAAATCAGCCTTAGAAAGGCCATGCCCAGCCTCTTGTGTGGGACTTACAACAAGAAGTTTCCCTGCATAGACTATTCTCCTTGTTATCACTAACTCCTATTGTTAATTCCTTAACTCAGGTGCCATTTATGCCAGAAAATCCCCCATCCTATCTTATTGGTTACCTTCAGTTATCCCTTTAGAGCACTCAGTACAGTGACTTGCAAATAACAGTTACTTCTTTTTTTTAAGATTTATTTTATTTATTTGAAAGACAGAGTTACAGAGAGAGGTAGAGACAGAGAGAGAGGTCTTCCATCTGATGGTTCACTCCCCAGATGGCCACAATGCCCAGAGCTTCACCAATCCGAAGCCAGGAGCCAGGAGCTTCTTATGGGTCTCCCACATGGGTGCAGAGGCCCAAGGACTTGGGGCATCTTCTACTGTTTTCCCAGGCCATAGCAGAGAGCTGTATTGGAAGAGGAGCAGCTGGGACTGGAACCGGTGCCCATATGGGATGCCAGCGCCTCAGGTCAGGGCTTTAACCCACTGTGCCACAGAGCTGGCCCCAACAGTTACTTCTTTTATTCTCTTTCATTATTACATTATAAGCTCTTGTGGGAACCAGGATATTTAATTCAACATTGTATCTCCATTGACAAGCCCATGACTGCCTATAGTAGATACAAAAAAAAGGGGGGGGGTGAGAAAGAAAAACAAAACAAAACCAAAATAAAAACTTTGTGACTATAATGGAGGAATTCTTAGCAAGTAGAGATCAATAAAAATAAGGTAGTGAGACTTATTGGACAGAGGAACAAGATTTATGCTTTCTGTGTTAATTTGGGGTAAACTTTGAGAAATCATGCTCCATTCTGTGCATCACACATTGAAAAATTTGAAAAACTACATTGGGAGAGCACATGGATGAGAAAACATATTGAAATCTTTTTTAAAAGAAATGGTTCAAAGAGTTTGAGTTGGTTAGTCCAGGGAAGACAAATTGTTAAAGACAATGTAGTTCACTTCAAGGAAAAAGGGATATGTACTTCATATGGGCCAGAGGTTAGAACTTGTATGAATGAACATGTTTGGAAATTGAACATTTCTTATCACAAAGAGAAATTCCATATATAGCTTTGAACTTCACAAAGTGCTCCCAGGTTTTAGAGATATACAGATGTAGAATAGAGCACTGCTAGAGGTTCAGATGCTGTGGGGTGGGAGAAGCTCACGATAGATGATCACTGTTCAGATATGAAGTGTGGGGAGCAACCCGGACTAGACTAAGTTACTGGAATTAAGACTTATTCTATGCATCTGCTCTCCCACAATATGGCGCTGGGAGAGGAGAAAACAGCTTCTACGCAGCTGCCTCTTGCCAACTTGAGTGATGACCTCCAGGAGCTGATCCTGCTCCTGATTGGAGGAGAGCAGCGTACTCAGCGTGTGGGCAGCCGAGTTGGGATTGGCGGAAGAGGACTATAAAGGAGGAGAGAGACAACATGCACCAGGAACATCTAAGGGGAACATCCACCTGAGGAACACCTGTGCAGCCCCCGAGAGAGCCGGCCGGCGGTGTGCCGCTCCCCCGCGGAAGTGGGGAAAGTGGCTAGGGGAAACCGCCCTTCCACGGAGGTGGAAGGGACGGCAGCCAACCCGGGAAGAACCAGCAGCAAACCCAGGGAAGGCCGAGCAGACAAAAGAACAGCGCAGGGTCCTGTGTCGTTCCTCCACAAAGACGGGGAGCGACAATGAAGGTGTCAGTCTGAAAGAGGTGAGAAGGAGCAGACATTTGGTGCAGTGCTTAGATATTGCTGGGGATGCCTGGGTCCCATATTAGGGGTTGAGATCCAGCCCCACTTCCAATTACGGCTTCCTGCTGTTGCGCACGCTGGGAGGCAGCAGGTGATAGCTCCAATACTTGGGTCTCTTCCAGCTACACAGGAAACCCAGCTAGAATTCCTGGCCCCTGGCTTTGGCCCGGCCTGGCCCTTGTTATTATGGGCACTTGGCAAGTGAACCAGAAGATGAAAGATCTCTCTCTTCGTTTTTCTCTGTGTGTACCTTTCTAAAATAAATTAATTAAAATTTAAAAGAAAAGAGGTGAGTGAAGGAGGAAACTGGGATCATATGTTATGTCCCATAAAGGCAATGTCTCTGGAGGCTGGGGACAGTAGCACTATGCTGTTCAAAGAGGAGAGACACTTGCAGGCTGATCTAAATCCGACAGACTCGTGGTGCTTGAGACACTCAGTGCAAGGACAGTGCTTTGCAAAGAAGCGTTTAATCCCAGTGTCTTTTGGCCGTTGTCTGACTCTTCCAAACATTTGTTCTCATCACATTTTAGACTAGGTAAATCATAAACCTGATCAAACCAGGAAAACGTTCCTCTTCTTCAAGATCTTCCAGTTCCGAGAGAGGCAGCTGAGACTCCTCTCGTCCCCGTGGTTTACGTCAGTATAGCTTTTATAAAAGCTGCAGACATAGGGCTGCTGGAGTGAGGAGGCTTCTGAATCAGAAGGAAAGCTCCTGTACATGCAGCTTCTGCTGTTCTCCTAACTTGTCCTCAGCCAGACCCAACTTTGCAGATTGGGGTGCAGATACTCCCCAGGCTTCCTGTAGGTCAGAGGGGTAATAAACGGCATCCTTTGCTCTTCTGGTACAATTTCCTTGGAAATAGCACTGTCCCTTTGGCTGCTGTCTACCTGAAAATTAATCTATGAAAATATCTGTGATACTAAATATTCCTGAAAAATATAACCTTTCAAGAACTTCTTTCAGGGCTTTCATGCCATGGTGTGAGTAAATTAATTTGCCTTGTACCTGCAAGTAAATTTGGGCTTATGATAAGAAAAGGGATGACACTGAGAGGGGACATGTGTGAGAAGGAAGGCATGAGAAAGGGCAGTGTGTGGGTAACGGTTTTCTTGCTGTAAGGAGGCTGGTGTGTCCCCGTGTTTGAGACTGCGTTGGGTAGATTTCGACTTGTTTTTATAATAGTTGTCCTGAGTCTGAATGGATTATGAACCTTTGATCTGTTCTAAATGCAAAGGCACACAGTGCCCTATTTCAAGTGCCAAGTCTGAGTTCTGTTGGAAACTGCACTTAGTAGTTTGGCCATCTCATTACTAAGTTAACTAAGCAAGGAAATTTCCCACATTTATGAAACACCCAAAGAAGTCAACCTTCTGTTTTTGAACATCCATTCACCGAGTAGCAAAGTAATGAAAACTGCATTGGAAGGTCTTGAAAGACTGCAAGATATTTTATTCTGGCATCTAATGTAATCTAACAAAATATTTTATGGTCTACTTCATATAGAATGGATAAGACAGCAATGCTTATGGAACATCTCTCTTATTCTCAGAACTTTAACTGAGATACAAAAAATATATAAGAAATTGTCCCCACCCTTAAAGAATCAGTAATCTGATGAATGAGTGAAGACAAAGATCCTGAAATATTAATCATATATCAGTGGACCATGTGAGGGAAAATACTTACCTCCTCTGCCCATTTTCTTCCTCCTCCCTTTCTTCCTCCTCTGCCTCCCCCTTCTCCTTCTTCTCCCTCTCTTCCCCTTTCCTTTCCCCTTCCCTCCCCTCCTTCCTTTTCCTTCTCTTCCTCTTCCTCTTCCCCTTCCTCCTACAGGACATTGCCGTTTGTTCTCTAAGACAAACCTTGCAACAGTCCTCTTCTTTCTTAGTGCAGCAATTAGTCATGGCTTTCCAGTGCCTCCATTTCCGTGTCTCCATGTCTCCATGTCTCCATGTCTCTCCAAAGGCATCTCTTCCTAGTAGGTAAACTGATGCTTTTAAAGCAACCTGATTATGTCCTTCTTCTGCCTGCTATCCATTAAGGGACTTCCATTACACTTACAGTAAAAGCCACTTGCTTATTACCACAAGTCTCCTCCACCCACACTCCAACCTCCTCTTGAGCCCTCCATTTCCACTTTGCATTTATGCAAAGCAGGGGCTTGGGGCAGGTGTTGTGGGCAGCAGGTTGAGTTACCATTTGGGATGCAGGCAACCCATATCGGAGTGTGATTTCAAGGCTCGCCTGCTCTGCTCCCCATCAAGCTCCCTGCTAATGTGCCTGGGTAGCAACAGATGATGACTCAAGTACTTGAATTCCTGCCACCCACGTAGGAGACCTGAATGGAGCTCCTGGCTCCTGGTTTCAGCCTGCCTCAGCCCTGACTGTTGCAGTCATTTGGGGAGTGGTCAAGCAAATAGAAGATTCTTTTTCTCTTTCTCTCTCTCTCTCTCTCTCTCTCTCTCTCTCTCCCCACACTTCCTTTCAAATAAATAACATAAATAATCTTTTAAAAGCAGAGGTTTCATTGATGAACCCCTCTTTCTAAAATACTGTGCTCCTAGCCCCTCCTTGATGCTATGTCCTTTCTATCACTAAGGACTTAGTTTAAACGTCACCTTCCCAGAGAGTACCCTTGAACACTGGGTATAAAGTCCACCTCTGTTATTTTCCTTGCTCCCTGTTTCCTTCTGAGGACCTTACTGAGTTTTGGTTGTTGTGTTTGTCAAAATGCATGCTTTGTGTTTACCAAAGCCCAACCTCAGGTATGTTCTTTGAAGCTAGAACCATATCAGTCTGATTCAGAGAGCTACCCACCCAAGCACATGCTTTGGAGTAGGTACCAAACACGCTTTTGTTGAACAAGTGACTGGATAAAGGAAGACACAATTTATCAAAGGGAGACTGATTCCTGTTTATTTTATGAAATAGCTTTATTAGGACAGAAAGTGTCGCTAAAGAAGAAACTTCCCAGTTTTCATTTCTAAGTGCATGAGCAGTCTAGATTGATGTTTCCTAAACTGCACAATAGTTCCTATAAAGTAAGAAGGTAGAGGTGAGATGAATGAGCCAGAAATTGTGTTATCAAGGGAAGAGAAGTGAGGTATCCTAGGATATGTTGTCAGTTTTCTTTATGTGCTTATTTTCTTTATGTGCTCATGTGCTTTATGTTGTCTGAAGAGCAACAGTTTGGAAACATTGGCAAATTCTCTTTTGCTGCCAGCAAAGTTGAAGAAAAGTAGACATTTGCACAGGTTGATAGTTTCAGGAATGGCATAATGCAGGAGAAAGTGCATGAGGTACAGTCTTGAACAAAAGGTAGAATCTGCATTAGAGTGGAAGGATTAAGAAGAAATGGGAGCTCACCTTGCAAAGCCTCAGAAGTAGGAAAGCTGAGATTTTATAATTTGGTGAGCACTCAGGAATCCTGACTTCCTGCTCTTTAGATACCAACATTCCATGGACTTAGTTATCTGAATTTATTGTTCAACCACTTAAATATGCTGACTTATTTGAAAGCGTTTATTTGCTTTTCTTATAGTGTTTCATAGAGCATGCCTTCCTCTGACCAAACCATGAGAAATGAAGAAACCAGAGTACGCTATTCTGTGACCTTTTCTGATTTAGTTTATTATAGCTCATGTGGCACTTTTACTTCTTTTCATTTTATTGAAGGGTTGGTGACATTTCAGAACATGCTGCAGGTTAAAATAACAAATGACCAGGGAGGCTCATTCATCACCCAGGCTCTCTTGTGATGAAGCTGAGTGGAAGAGAAGAGACATTCTGGTTTTGGCATTCAGTTAACCTTCCTTTATTGGACTCCATGCTGTGTCTCTTGAGAAGAGACTGCCCTGGAGACCCAGAGCATCACTACTAGCCCTCTCTACTGTGTCAGCATTTCCTATGTACTACTCCAGATTCCATTTGTTCCACCTCTTACCCCAGCCTCTGCTGACAAAACCAATTCACTGAACTTTTTCTCAGCTTTGGTCAGGTGCATCCTGACAGCATCTCAGTCAGACTCGCTCTCGTACTCTGCTTTTGCTGTGGGGTTTCTCTGATGGGGCTGGGACATTCCTTGCACTCAAGCATGCATAACAGGGAATGCTGCAGTTGATGTCCATGAGCTCATCCTTGATCAATGGGACCAGGAAATGATGGAGAAATGCTTTTTCCTTTTACCCTGTGTGGGCAAGTCTGAGGCATATTTCATGCGTCTCCTCAGATATTCACATTGGCTCAAATTCTAACCAAATACAGTGGGTAATTAGGTAGCATATTCTTGTATTGGTTCTTTTCTTTCCTATTCTTTTCCACTTTCTGTCTTGTCTCTACTCTTTCCAAAAGAACTGCTTGCAAACAGGCTTTATCGGTGGCTGTCATTTTGTGAACTCAAAGCTAAAACATTCCATAAAACAAAGCTGAAGTTACCCAAATGACAGGATGTTCAGAATACTCAGAAAGGTCTGTAATAAAAAGTAGCACTGATGCAAGAAAACTGACATTTCAATACATCATTATTGTAAGCACTAGACTCTGTTACAGAAATAAATATTTATTGGAGTGGTTATTTAATTGGGATAAGAAATTGGGATCTGGTTACTCAGAGGAGAACGCAGACACCCAGCAGAGGTGGAATAGATCTTTATGCCCTCAGGGAGTGTCCTGAGGACTGGGATGGAGCACAAAACACTGAGAAGATGAATAAAACATTGCTGAACACAGTCTTTTGCCTGGAGTCTGCACATAGTCTGGGAACCTAGATACTTGCTACTGTTCAAGTGCTCTTTTTTGTTTTCTTAAATAATTATTTATCTGAGTGGCAGAGAAGGTGGGGAAATGGGGTCGGGTGAGAGAGCTACCGAGCTTCCATCCACCATTTATCCAAATGCCCACAATGATCCATGCTGGAATGGGTTGAAGCCAGGAGCTAGACTTTATCTAGGTGTTCCCTGTGATTGGAAGGCACCCAGTTACTTGAGCCATCAACTGATGCTTCCCATAGTCTGCAGTAGAAGAAAACTGGAGTCAGGAGTACAGCTGGGGATTGAACTCAGGTATTCTCTTGTGAGATGCAAGCA